>NW_026570693.1:0-18316 GCF_019649055.1 Paramacrobiotus metropolitanus | reverse complement strand
CGTCGCCATTTTTCTTTACTGCCAGTACGACTGGGAAACTCCATTCCGGCATCTGACGGTTCAATTACATCTTGTGCCAACATTTCTTCAATATGTTTTGTTATGAACTCACGGCCTGTCCAACTCGTTCTGGCCGGGTTGCATTTAACTGGTTTCGCGTCTCCCGTATCGATTACATGAGTGACCCCCTTCACGTCTCCATACGGTTTCTTTGATGTCGGTAAGACCTTCCAGAATTCCCAGAACGCGTTGTATACGTCGTTCTTCTGTTCCTCGTTAGGGTCGGTCCTAGTTTCAAATTCCAATTATCTTTGTATTTTTTCAGTTCCGTTTTCGTTGTATCATCCACCTCTGGGTCCTCGAGTACGTTCTTTACTGTCCCAGCATTGACCTTTACGTTTTCCATATGTTCGTACGGTTCAACGTATCCGAGAAGCTGATTTTTCTTCACGATTCGGTATTTGCTACTGTGATTCGCGATAACGATTTCGAAGTATTTTCCCCTGTGGTCCGTCACTCCTGCCAACGGTTGCACTTCAGTTTCCACTTGTGGGACCGGTGTAAACATCAGCTTGTTTTGAGCCGGTGCATATTTTCCCATCTTGACCTTTACACGTGTGCAGTTTGACGGTTTCAATTTGATTCGCTGATCGCTGTAAACTTTGATCACGTCCTTCGACATTCTAGCTTTTTCCACTTTCAATCTTCTGACTTTAATATCCTTTTCTTTTTCCTCATCTACTTCGTCATCTTCATCCAAGTCCATTAAATCCTCTTGCTCCGAAAGGTCACTTACACCTGAATCTTCCGAAGTTGTTGAGTTATCGCTTGAACTCGTCCACTCGGAGTCGGAGTTACTGCTCTCGTATTCTTGTGCAGTGGCTTGACCTTTGTTTGCCTTTTCGAGTGGACGCTCATCAACTCCTTCATCTTCTGATGAAAGGTCACTTTCGTTTTCTCGCGACTCGCTAAGTTTTTTCACTTTCGAATTTTTGAGCAGGGGGTTTGTCCCCTTCTTTTGCCTTTCGCCCATTTCGTGCGGCTACTCTCGGGTGACTCCTCGCTACCCGAATTCTCGTTGGTGACCTTTCTGATTGATCGGAGTTTGACCTTTCTTCGTCCGATTTTGACTTTTCCAGTTCATTTATTTCTTCGCGGCTCGTTAATGGCTTTTCGGTCAACTCGACCGGCGGACATTCCTCACCGTTATCGAGTGACCTTTCCCCGTTTTTTGCCTCAGTTACTGGGTTTTGTTGTTCGTTCGATATCCTTTCAACTTCCTCTTTAAACCTTTTCCACATTTCACCTCTGTCCGTTAACATTTGCGCGATATCGAAAGCCGACTTCGAACTTTCTTCTATTTCATTCGATTGTCCTTCGGCTATCTCTTTAACTGGTTCCTCTTTCTCTGCTTCTTTGACAGTCCTTTTATTGGTTTCATCCTGTTGAACTGTTTCGTAACCTTTAGGTCGTTTAGGACCAACAAAGATGCAGTTTGCCATCAGCTCTTCGGTGACCCATTCATCATTTGGAATCGTTTCATACATGCACCATGTATCGCCGCCTCGTTCTGGGTAGTCCACTCCGTCTGGATCTGGTGCAAAGGTCACCTTTTTCTTTTGCATCAAACCCGGTAACCTTCTTTTCCGAGTTACCTGTAGTTCTCTCATTTCTTTTACGTCAAATTTGGGGATTTCTTCCTCGAATTTCTTCCAATATTTCTCGAATGCTTTTTCGTTTCCTTCTTTTAACGCGTTGTAGTACACTTCAAGTGATTCGTAGACAGGTGTACCAAGTCCTGCCGGGAAGATGATCGTTCTCCCTTCACCTTTATACATGTGGTTCACACGGAAGTCCCAGAAAAGATCAACTCTCGCTTCTTCCCACATTTCTCCTTCCTCGGTCATTTCTTCTATCTCTCGTTCAAATCTCCTTTCTGTTGCTACCGGATCGAGAGGATCTTGGATTCCTTTCTCGACACGTTGCAACCAATGGTTTAGCCATCTGCCTCTTCCAATTATAAAACTTTCCACACATGACAACCACGTTCGATATCTATTCCAATGATACCGTTCGATGTGTGGTTTCCACATTTCGTTTGTCCGCATGATGCTTTTTACCTCCTTTTGGGCATGACCTTTAAGGTCTGCTAATGCGGCATTACATCTTGGCCATTCTGAAAGGTCATCTTGGGAGGCATTCTCACAACATTCCGTGCATTCCCATTGTGGTTGCACTCTGCACGGATCCTCGAAATAGCCGTGGTGACAACTCCTGGCTCGTTCGTCTGAGGTTAGTGACCTTTGGCTCGCTTGCGGTCTAACTTCTTCCTGTGCTGTTGCGTCTTGTTCACATTCGATTGGGGTCACGCTTTTGTCCTCAGAGGATATTTCGATGACCTCTGGTTCTTTTTCTGTTTGGTGACCTTTCAATTGTTCGAGTGCCTTGTCGCGGATTTCGCTTGTAAACATCTGTTCCTCTTCAGCTATTCGTTTCAAAACTCGTAACCTTTCACTCTTTTTATCCTTCCCCACTTTGGCCGTCTTTATTCCCAGTGCCTCTGGTACTGGGATAGGCTTTGCCCACTCCATGTCTGACACAAGCGATTGTTTCGCTGCAACTGCCGCTTCTTTCTGTGTGGCAATTATCTCTTCAAGTGTTGGTGACCTTTCGGTAGCAGGTCGTGGTTCGAAAAAGGGTTCCTTTTGAGATTCACGTTCTGTTACTTCCTCTTTGGTTTTATCTGGAAGCCTTTCATTTTGGGTAGCAGATCGTGGTTCGAAAAGGTTCGAATTACGCTCTCGTTCCAAGTTCTCAGTTGCTGGTGACCTTTCGTCTTCCTTTCCCAGTGCCTCTGGTACTGGGATGACTTTTCCGACTTTTCCATTTTCATTTTTCGTTTCCAGTGCCTCTGGTACTGGGATAATTTCTTCCTGCTGCACTTTTGTCATTCCCGGTGCCTCTGGTACTGGGATGACCTTTTCTCTTCCCTTCTGTGCCAGCAAGGTCCGATTTAATGTCTTTTCGATCTCCTGCTGGATTACTTGCAACTGCTCAAATGGTGACAGTTCTTTTCGCGTCATCTTTTTCTTTTCGTTTCCCGGTGCCTCTGGTACTGGGATTAGCGCTTTATTAACCATTTGAGCATTTCCCGTCTGTTTTACAAGTTCGGTGACCTTTCCGACTTGAACTTTGGCGACTGGTTTTGGGTCGTCTTCTTTCTCTTCTTCACCTTCGTTATCCATTAGTACGAATTTCTTTTCCAAGAAGTCAAATCCCAATAACACTTGTACGTCATCACATTTCGGTCGGACGTAGAATGAATGTTCGCTTGTCTTCTTTCTTAAGGTCACTGGTGCTACGCAGTAGTGCGTCACCAGGAATCCTGACGTTCCACTAATTCCATTTATTTTCACCAATCTGTCTGGTGGCAATGGGAGCATGTGAAGTCCATTCTTCTCGCAAAACGGTTTGCTGATCAGCGACGTCTCAGCGCCGGTGTCCAGCATTGCGTTGACCTTTATGTCTCCCACTTTCACTTCGTGTGTGTACGCTTCAATTCTCTTGGGCAGTTTTCCGTTTTGAATCTTCAGTGTATGAATCTTACATTTCACAGGAATGAGCGATACTGGTCCCGGATCCATATCGGAAAGCACTTGTCCTTTTGCTGGAGTGCTATGACCTTTCAGTATCTCGCTCAGCTTATCAATCCTATGTGGAACGTTAGTCCGAACATTGTAAAATTTTCGCGGCTTTTTCTTGTCTGTTTGCTTCTCAGGAATTTTACTACTGGTGACCTTTTCGGCATTTTGCACTTGCTCGTTTGCTTTTGTGCCAGCTATGTGACCTTTTGTCATTTCGTTTATCGTCTGATGAATCAGTTCCTCTTTACGGTTTTCATTTCGCTTATCTCTCAGCTTCTCAATGACTTCACTTGTTATTTGGTCAGCTCGCTTCAATTCGTCTTCTTCACCGTCTCTCATCTCCTCTGGTGACCTTTCATATGTGACCATATTATATCCCTTTTCGGTCATCCATTCGATCACTTTTGCAGATACTTCATTGTTCGTTTTCGTCGGATCGATTTGTGAAGACATTCCGTCTGTTCGGGCTGGTGACTTGTCATTGGCATCCTTTTGCAGTGCCTCCGATAAGTCCCGTGACCTTTCAACTGCGCTACTCTGTTGCGTTTGCGCTATCTCATTTGACCGTCCTTTTTGTTCATTTTGCGCTAAGTCCTGTGACCTTTCGTTGCGCCTCATGACAAATCCGCCACCTGTCAGCTTTTGTATGGGGACTTTTTCTCCATAATTCGGCGGTTTATCCTGTGGTGGAGCATTACGTGAATGGTTCCAGTCAGCGAATGTCTTCTTATATTCCTCTGGATTGAATACTGGGACTGGGTTCGGTGACCCTTGCGCTGGTTTCCCGGTAACCAACTCTTCTAGTCGCTTTCTTTCACATTGCGTTCGCAACTGTTGCATGTCCCAGTAGTCCTCTTGTGACATTTTCGCTTTCTGCTTTGCCTTCGGCGTTACGGGTATCCATATCCCGTGGTTCCCATTCGGTCTGTAGGCCACTTTTTGCCACTTTTCCTTCTGTTGCAGAGTTGCCGCGTCATCAAGTGAGTCGTCGGAGTTCTGTGTCGTTTCATTATTCCTTTGCTGCGCTGTTCGCAGTGTCAAGTCTGTTTCTTGACCTTTTAACACGACGCTGTCGCCGTGACCTTTGGCGTTCACACCTGCTCCGTGACCTTTCACTTGGACTTTTCCAACAGAAGGTGACCTTTCATCTTTACTAATAACGTTGATATTCTGCTTAATCCATTCTTGCCTTATTCGCTTCTCTTCTTCGTCTTCTGAACAATTCCAAAACTTTGGCTTTGGTTCCCCGTAACAATCGCACCTTGGCTCATTCGTCTTGTCGTTTTCATTTATCTGTTTCCGGAACCATTCGTGGTGCATTTCCACTTCTTCTGCTGTATCAGTTTGCTGTTTCTTTTGATTTAACAGCGCTTGTTGAATCTTGGCATTACGTAATGCACGACGTTCAGCTAACACTTTCTCGCTGCAGTACGGTGACCTTTCATTTTGCTGCACTTTTTGCAGTGTCGCGCTACCGTCACGACAATTTCCACTCGCAGTACCATTCTGCGGTGACCTTTGGTCCCGTTGCGCGTTTCCACTCGCAGTACCATTCTGCGGTGACCTTTTGTCCGCTTGAACATTTCCACTCGCAGTACCATTCTGCGGTGACCTTTGATTCTGTGACGGTATCTCTATAACCGTTCCATTTCCTTTTTGTGATGACGGCATCCATATAGCCGTCTCTCTTTGCTGTGGCGGCATCCATCTAGCCGTTTCTTGTGGTTGCGGCATCCATATAGCCGGTCCACTTTGCTTTTTCGCTGACGGCATCCATATAGCCGTTGCAGTGGTCACATTCACTGCAGTACCATTCTGCAGTGGTGACCTTTCCGTTCCCTTTTTATCCGGTGGTTTAGGGTCGGGACGATCAGTAGGCTCACCGGTGCCTACTGATCTTGCCCGTTTCCCTGAACCGGCGCACCTCCTTGTTGAGCGCCTTGGACATTTCCTTGCACATTTCCTTGTCCGCCGTTATTTACCGGGACATAATTTTGTCCGCCTCCGTTACTCTGGCCACCACCATTATTTTGGCCACCACCCTGTTGGTAGTTTCCTTGGCCACCTCCGTTTCCGCCATTTCGGTTGCCGCCATTCCAATTTCCGCGGCCGAAGCCTCTGCCTCTTCCTCTGAAGCCTCCGCGGCCGTAGCCACCACGGCCGTAGCCACCATTCTGGCCGCCGCCATTTCCATTATTCCCGTTTCCTTGTTGATTTGGGAAGTTTGCTTTGTGCTGATACCATTGGCTAATTAGGTCATATCCGTTTGCGACTGCTTGGCGCCAACCACCGAGCCCGCGCAGTCGTTGCCACTCGTTAAAGGCAAACAGGTTCGGGTTCTGTTCCGGTGGTGTGGTGGCGAACTTGCATCCCTGCGTCTGGTGGTTACCGTACATACAGTATTGGCACATCTGTACGCCGTTTGCCACCCATCCGTCAATCATTTGAAACTTGAATTCTGTCCGTGACCCTTGATTCTGCTGGAAGTTGTTCTGATTCCCTCTGTTTGGCTGGAAGTTGCCTTGACCTTGACCTTGGTTCTGGAAGTTTCCTTGACCTCCATTCCAGTTTCCGTTTCCATAACCATTTCCACCGAAATTTCCGTTGCCCACTCCTTGTTGTGGTAATCCTACATTCATAGGGGCCACATTCTGTGGTGCCGGTGGAGCCACATTCTGGGGTGCTGGCCTCACTTGGGCCGCCGCTTGTATCGCCGCCACCATCGCGTATGTTATCGGCTGCCCCGTCTGGCCATCGATAAAGGTCACTCTTTCGGTGACCTCTCTTACAGGGGTTTCCGCGCGGAATTCCATTTGCTGCTGGGCTGGTGCAGCCACCATTCTCTGTTGTGGTACATTCTCCACCTGGCCTTGGCGGATCGTCACGTAATCTTGGTTACGTTGACCTTTAGGCGCCTTGTACTTTTCCTCTCCCGTTGCCCAATGTCGGAAGAAGTCCTTCACGTCGGTTGGCGTTCTGCACTTTTGTGTACGCAGGGCTTTGTAGAGTTCATTGTCCACTCTACATCCTTCGATTAAGAAGCCCACGGCCTGTTTTTCAGTAATGATTCTCTTTGCCTTAAACCGCATCATCGCTTGATAGTATTGGTCAAGCGATTCTTTTCCGAGTTCAAATTTCCTTGCATAGGCCTCACGTAAGCCTAAGACTTCTTCGTCTCGGTCACCGTATTCATCTTTAAACTTCTCCATCCACTCCGTTACTGAATATTCAATTCCGTCTTCTGATGCAATATCCTTTTCTCCTTCAAACCAGGTTTTGGCGGGACCTTTCACCGCGCTGGCTATCTCAATCATGATTTGATCGTCGGTGAGCTGGTAGGTTCTCTGCGTTTCTTTTACCAATCTTGTCCAACCATTCACGGTGTCGCGACTGCCGTCAAAGGTCACGAGTGTGTTTTTCCGAGCCATCGAGTTGAGTGCTTTTGTCAATTGCACCGCTGTATTTTCTGCCCTCTGGTCATCGTCTTCTTCGCTACTTGCATCGTCACTTTGATTTCGTTTCGCTTTTCCATAACGGGATTTCCTTTGACGCTCCTGCCGGCTGGAGGGTCTGTCCCGTCGCCCTTCATCGATGAACACGTTTGTTTCAAAATGCGAGGGAAATTGTGAGGGGTCACCTCGACTCATATGCGGGTTACTTTCCGAAGGTGGCTCTTTGTCTTCTTTGCCCTTTTCTCCTTCTCTTTCATTTTTAACACTTCCCTTACCGGTGCCGGTTCGTAGCGGCATCTCAAAGTGGAAGCTTTTGCCCGTGCCCGTTTCGTGCGCCTTGCTGTAACTGGGCGGGGGCGACTCCACTGTTGAAGTCCTGACCCCATATTGCAGAAGCTGTTCATCTTTGTGCTTATTAGACATAACAAGCGCCTTATTCTCGTCCTCAAGGCGACGGACTTTCAACTGGACTTCCTCTTTCTCCGTTTTCAAGTTCTGATTCTCCTCCTTGACCTTTAACATATGTTGGTGGAGTTGGAAAGTCTTCTCCTGAACGACCTTTTCAGTGTCATTCTCCACTTTTTTAATGTGTTCCGCCAACTGGGTCACATCCCTTTCCAGCTTCGTGTATTCCTCGACTGCTGCTTTCAGTTGGTTTTTCGTCTGGGTGACCTCATCTTCTCTTGTCATCACCGTTTGGGTCATATCAATCAGCTCCGTGTTGAGCTTGATAATCTCCTGCGTCTTCTGGTGGACTGATTGTTGCCACTCCTTATCTTTCAATTCAAGTACTGTGACCTTTTCATCCAAGAGGTGTGCCTCGTGTTCCCACCTCATGCCTTGCTCGGCGATTGTCTTAGCAGTCTTTTTCAACTCGGTATTCTCTTCAGTGACCTTCTTGTTGTCATCCTTCAACGCCTTGTTCTCTTCCATCACCTGTCTTATTTCATTTTTCAACCGTACGCCTTCGGTGGCTGTAAGATCTCGCAAGTCCTTTGCCACCTTAGCGGCTTCATCAGCCCTTCGCTGGTGATCGTATGACTCCTTCTGGAGGGTCCCGATATTCTCGTCGCGCAGCTTCAGGTCATTCCTGAGCTTGAAGACTTCGGTGGTGTTCGTCAACAGTCGCTGAGTAGCATCGGCGAGTTTTGTTGCGTATTCATCTCTTTTCGTTTCAGCTTCGGTGACCTTTAGTTTCAGCGAGTCGCATTCGTCCTTCAATTCGGCTAAGTGCCGTGACCTTTCCGCTGTTTCTTCTGACATACTCTCATTAAGGTCACCGACCGCGAGATGACCTTCCATTTCTCTGTCATCTGCCATTTTCAAATATTCTTCCGCGAGTTCTCTCTGACGTTCGTATTTGATTTTCCATTCATCCGCTGCGTTTTCCAGGTCAACTTGTTGTTGTTCCAATTCATAAATTCGCGCTTCCAGTGACGACAGCTTATCCCGGTTTTCTTTTGTTCGTTTCATTGCCTGACTTTCCTTGGCTTCGAGTTCGCTTTCCAACTCCCTCACGCGAGTCCTCAAAGTCGTTGTGGGACTGTTCGGTGATGGCGGTCTAACATTGATGACCTTTCCTGTTTGTGTCCGTTCAATAAGGTACTCGGGTATGTCCTTGAATGATGTCATCCCTTCAGCACGGTCAGCTTCTTTCATCGCAGTCTGGAAGGACATATTCATCGTCGCTTCATCATCCGTGAAGTATGATTCATTCGATTCATCCGAGACCATTGGAGTTGCCCAAAGGTCATCACCGACAGTCTTATCGTTTAGTGAAAGGTCATCCAGTCCCAGTTCAGCCAGTTCCTCCTCGGTGACCTTTGACTTTTCAGCTTCCGCATGAGTCAGGTTCACGTTTTTATCCTGCTCAGTCACTCCGCTAATGGTAGCATCCAACTGTGATGCTCCCGTTGCTTCCACTCCTTTTTCTGTGGACTTCTCCTCCCCAGTGACCTTTGTCTGGTTCATCGGGTTGCCTCCCGCCGTAGACGCGGGAGTTTCCTTCCCGTCACCGCTGGAGCCCTCTTCGTTCTGTATAGCTCCAAGCGCCACTTGGTATGTGTTATCACTGCCTTTGCTGTCCTTTTCAGGTCACAGCCGCTCGGGTCTGTCTATCATGTCCGACTGGACGCGCGAGCGACTTGTATTCCTTCTTATAAGGATCAACTGTGCCTTGTTGTGATCCCCGGGAGCTCCTGCTTCCCTGACTGCTAGTGGATGTCGGTTCCTCTTTGTCCATGTTGATCGGATAACTTGGACGCTCCTGCCAATTGTTCTCACACACACGTTATTGTATGGTTTATTCAGTTGTCCTAAAGGTCACTTCGTACTTCGAAATTTTTCTAAGTCCTTTGTAAAGGTCACTTTTCGATTGAAAAAATTTCGACTAAGTCCCTTGTAAAGGTCACTTTTTCGGTAAAAAGTTCGAGAGATTTGCCCTAAAAGGTCACTTTCGGACAAAACTTCGAAACGGCTTTTACGGTTCCAAACACGTTAGTGAATGAAATCCTACAGCTGCTGATATCGCTGTACCACTATTCAGTTCGATTTCGCTTCGATAAAGGTCACCGTTCGTCAGTTTCAGATCATAAAGGTCACTTAAATTGGTCAATTTGGTCAATTCCAACTTTTTGGTAAAGGTCACTTTTCAAAGTCAAAAGTCAACTTCTGGTCTCAAAGGTCACTTTCTGACTCAACTCAACTCGAAAGGTCACTTTCCAGCTCAATTTCTGTTAAAAGGTCACTTTCCCGCTCAATTCAAGTTAAAGGTCACTTTTAAACTCAATTCGATCAAAGGTCACTTTTCCTTTGACTCAACTCAAAAGGTCACTTCTCAACTCAATTCAAGTCTAAAGGTCACTTTCCCGCTCAGTTATCTCATCTTAAATCAAATTTCCCATTACGACTCGAGTTCAACGGAAAATCCCCATTCGGGTTGTTTACTTCGTTCTGATTGGTCCGCTAACTCAAAATATTCAGTTCAAATGTCGACCAATCACAGCTCAGATAACTGACCAATCACGTTAAGCCGTTAAGAATTTTTATCTGCCTGACGTCACGGTCAACGGCCAGACATGCGCGCCGCGTGCAGAACTCCGCCTACTTTTACACTCAGCTCAGTACGGACCAATAAAAATTGCCAATTTTACCAACTAGCCAATCTCGTAATTATTAACGGTTTTCTACCTGTTAACCGTCCGTCCGTTCCGCGTTCCACGGGGAAATGATCCAGATGATCCAGATTCTTCTCCACTGTCCGTTCCCGCGCTGCCGCCGGTTTTACCGTAACGGTGGTGCCGCACGCTTTTAATAAGTTACTGTGCCGGCTGACTGCCGTAGCAACAGTGGTGGCGCTCTACTCCAGTTTGGAGGAGTCTGATCGGTCTTTTCCGTACGCCCCTTTCGGCGTTTCGGCGCTTCTGCCCCACGGCTTAGGATTCGCTGAATCCTTGCCGAGTACCAGTGACACCAGTGTAGGTCTTCGCTGAAGACTCTACACCGAGGAACACTGGCGACTGAAATCTTGCACTCTTGCACAGCTGGGGCAACAGCACGGTTCTTCGCTGAAGATACCGTACCGAAAACCGAAGCTGGAAATCCGCGTCAGATGAGGCTGTTCACCGCTTGTGGTGTGCGCTTTGCTGTTAGACGGACCTGTGCCTTACTGGTCGAGTTCCACATCAAATAACAGGCCAACTTTGCCTGACACAAATCAAATCAGAGAACCGCTGTCGGCTCTGCTACCATCTAATGCTAGATCCAGAATGGATCCAGAGACAGAGACAGAAACGGGATCTATCCTGTGGAGTGAGCTACGCGGAAGTGTAGCGAACTATGCGGAAACACAAAACGTCGCACCGCGTATAGCTGACTTTTAATAATATTGAAAAGTCTGAACATCAGAAAATCAACACTGATCGGCGCAGCTCGATCGTAAAGCGTGGAGCCCATTCAACAGCGTGCAACGCTGTGCAGCACGTGCTATGCCGCGCCCACTGACAAAACACAAGCCAATCAGAAGCGAGACACAACACAGGCCATAATCCAAAGGCGTGGCGCCTAGCGCCACTGACGTGAACGCTAGTGATCCCGGTCTCACATTCCCATACGAGGGAAGAACGCGTTTCATACGCCGCAAGTCCTCACGCTTCGTAGTTCGTTCAAATTCTCGAGAACGTTGACTTGTCCTAGTGATTTGTAGTCTTATTACGCATTTGTGACCATATACTCATACTACTAATCATTGTTGATGGTTGAATTTAAAACAGTCAGAGGATATCTGAGTTAAAAAGGCGGATTTCCACTAATCGGTACGAGATCCGGAGATGGACAGGATTCCAACATTTGTTATAATGTTATTCTATGAAAACTGGATGGGCGGAAGAGAAGTTAGCCGCGGAGAACAAAATCCTGGCACAGACAATTAGTACTTGCACTGTATTTATATAACTAGTACGATAACAGGTATAAACAACTAGAAACACCCGCAAACATAAAAGACTTGCACGAGCCGTCCATAGACGAGCAGGACAACGCGAGATTGGCGTAAGAGAGCCGTAAATACAGAAAATATCTACAAAAATGATAAAATGACTCGTAGGAATCAAAATTCGGCACAGCAGGCGCTTGGTCAGGTGCGTGAGCAGCTCAAGTCGTTTCTCCGCCAGCACAGATGAGCCAGCCAGCACGAAGCATTACTGCGAAAACACAGGACGTTGGTAAGTACTGGTGGAAAGGGAAATATCTGTACTGCGCTTGAAAGCATAGACTGTGTCGTCTACCTCTTGTTCCAGCTCGTCCGCGGCCACGTTCCAGACGTCCCGGTGTTGGGCGCCCACGTGCCAGACCATGTAGTCCCGCTGACGCTTCTCCCCCCGGAACGCCGTGTCGCATGTCTGGAAAGCGCCAGGATGATCATCCCAACAAGGCCACAACGACCGAGAATGCGCATCGGGCGTATCATTAAGTACTTTCATCGCAAAACAATACGTTACGCCACCCAACTGCTATCCCGTAAATTGAAGTCAAAAAGGATAACATACGACTGACAGTATTAGCCATAAGTATAGCTCCATAATTCCATTAACTACCGTATAATTTCTTGAATAGCCAGAAAAACTAAAGAAAAGCGCTAGCTGTCTAAAAGAAAAGCGCTAGCTGTACCGCGACAGGACACTTGTAAAGTGCAGAAACAGTTGGCTGGCATCGTCCGGCGGCAGACTGTGGTTGGTGAGGGCCTCGCCGATGCGGGCAGTGGGGATCTGGTCCTCAACGCTTTCCGATACTAACAAACAAACCCAAATACCGTACACCGTATATTATGCCGCTGAAGCGAGGCTGATTGACCTGCGTACCTTCTTGGCGGCCTCCGAGTAGTCCGCGCTCCAGCCCAGCATCTCGGGGTGCAGCGCCTTAACGTGCGATTCCAGCTGATGATCACCGGCGTACACCATTTCCTGGCATACCTGCAAACACTGCCCTGTACGTCCAACCGACTGCATGTCTTGACCACGCTGCTTTCCAAACCTCCGTAGCCGGGCACTGGATGTAGAAGTTGGTGCCCGGATCGAAGCGGGACTCGTGCTGCGTCCACAGGTGATGCTGCACGCTGCCGGGAGCGCACCGGTGTCCCTTCGCGGCTTTCTCCTTGCGGCACGCATCAATCTTGCAGATGTACCGGATTTGCTTGTGCTGCATGAAACAACCGGGTTAGTGCTTGACACGTTGACATGACACGTTCCCTGTCGCCACACCTCGCCAGTCGCCACCCACCTCGTCGACTTTCGTCGGGAAAACAATCCGGTCGGGAATGATCTGGCTGGGGAAGAGCTCCCCCTTCTTGTTAGTCCACCCCGGGAAGTACACGCGGCGAGTACGGCGCATAAAATTCTGACGTTTCTGCCAATGACAGATGCTGCAGTCATACTATATTAACCGCTCATTTCGTGCTTCGCAATGTTGCGCTGATTATCGCCTAATCTCTCCGTAAACACATTACACAGTGCGTTGGCTTCACCTGGGTGACCTGCGGATCCTCGCCCTTCTCGGCCGACACCAGCGCCGCATAGACCTCCTCAGAGTACTTCCGGTGGTCCTCCCGCAGGTGCCGGCGCATGTACATGTCGCCGGGGTCGAAGCGCACCACCGGGCAGATCCGCTTGCCGTTCAACCGGGCCGGACAGGGACACACAAAGTTCAGGAGGACGTTGTGCAGGCCGTGCTTAGTCTGCAGGTGCGCCTGCAGCAAACGCGGCTCGCGAGCGCGGAACTCTGTGCAAGCCGTCTGCTGCTCGGAAAACGGGCACGGTAACGGATCCAGCATAAACTGCATTCAATCAGAGCATCCATTTAAATCGAATATTTTCCATTGGACTACAGCTGATTCGTTTTGACTAATGCAGTAACAGCAGACCAGATGATAATTTAACAAAAATTCAGTTTAACGGAAGTAAAGATCAATTTAAATTAATTTATCGATCAAAATGCGATTAAACTAACTGTACTGTATTATTGTACTGAGTCAATTTACAAAGAGCTTCGTCTGTTAAAGCAACATCCGAATGAAAAATCCCTTTCCAGAGTTAACGTGGGAAGAAACAGTTACCAGCGCTGTAACACAATATACTCTGTGCGCGAATACCAATTTCGATAGAAGCTAAGAAGTACTGCTGTACTTGTACAGATCGATTACAATCGGCTTCGCCACTTACGTTGACAGTGCCCATGACCAGCACGTGGTTCGCGGTTTTCGAAGCACGAACGACGATCTTGTGTGCGATGCTGATCGTACGCTTTTTGGCCTTGTAGTCGGGTCTCCGCAACGCAGTGCAGTACTTCTGCAACCAGTCTTTGTCTCACTTCTTCCGTCTACTGAGATAACTGATCTGACAGGCGAGCAAACAACTCAACTTACAAACAAATAAAATCAGCTCTTAATCAGAAAACATTAGCTGTACAGACTACAGAGTACAGTTAATGTTTTCAGTTAATGATTAATAATAATAAAATAAATAATAAAAGCAGCACGTCTGAATGACGACTCTGTACCGAGCAAACGGAAACACAGCAACGGCGACCGCAAGCTTCTGCGGTGCTGGGGCTGCTGCGAACTGGCAGTGCGCGCACACCACACATCAGCAATGCAACAAGGACCTAAAAATGCTACAAATACTAAAATCAATCATTTCTTCTGCCTCACCATCATCGCGTCCGCCGTCCCCTTAACGATACTTTCCGCCAGTCCACCGTACAGTTTCGATGGAAATTTGACAGAGATATCCTCCAGAGCTGCTTCATCCGGGCAGGCATTTTCTGGGGACAACTGGTCCGCTGAACTTGACAAGCTCTCGACGCTGTCGGACGCTGGATCGGTCGTCTCTGCAGCTGTCGAGCCAGTGCTCGCCGACATTTGTTGCCGGGCTTCTGCTCTCTGATCGTCATCTTCCTCGCATGTTGATGTTGACACAGTTGTGCGTATGTCGGACATTATTGCATAGCAGACATTTATAACCGACACGTACTGTACTACGACTAAAGAAAGCCACAGCTCACAAGATCGGACGGGAAGATAAAATAAGTTGTATCGAGCAGTTCGATTCATTTCAAGAACTGGCGGAACAAAAGCCGAATCGGGCTGCCATCTGGGGGCGGTGCGGGTGATCATTCCGTTAGCATGAGTCACTGCCATGGAGTGGCTTAAAGTCAGGCTGGGCTGATGGACCATGATCCATGCGTTGTGCAGTTGCAGTGCAGTGTGCAGAGCTGAAATTTGCTCATTTCATTGATTTCATCCAGAATTCTTGATTGTTTCTGCTCGTTCAAAGTGGTACTGTAATATCCCTATTTGATTAACTTTGAAGTCAGCTCCAATGGACGCGATGTCCGATTCGACGACCGTGTTGGCGTCTGCGGAGGACGCTGATGATCACATTGATCAGGGAATTGGAGAAGAAGCGCGGACCTGCATTTCGCCAAGCGACGCTGCCGTCGACCGAGCATCTCACAGCGATTATGGCTCCTCGTCCGCCAAGTCATCCCCTGACACCAGCCATTTGAAGAACAAGCCGCAACAGACTGTTATCGAGGAGGAGAAACTGTTGGGACAAAACCCCAGATCGGCGAAGCGCCTTAAAAATGTCTCAGCAGACATGGAACAGGTTGGGGTTATTATGAATACTTGTTGTCAGTTTGAGCTGTTTGACGACTCCAAAGCTGTACGGCGTACGCAGTGAATTCGTACCAGTCAAGTGTTTGGTAGTCTTGTCAGTTGTATGTGTTTCTGTTGGTGGAAGCACTGGCTTCCTGTTTCCTAAGTAAAAACCTCGTAAGGCAATTAGACGTTGTTGTTATTGCAGAGATTCTGTGACGCGTTGAAGAGACCCGACTACCAGGTGAAGAAGCTCAACCTCAGCATCCCGGACAAAATCATCGTGCGGGCCTCCAAAACGACCGACCACGTGCTGGTCATGGGCACTGTCAGCGTAAGTGTTCTTTGTTAAAGCTTATTATAGGCAAATTTTGTGGTGAATCGCAGCTCAAATTTGCACCAGTCGAGTTTGAAATAAATTAATTGACAGTTGAGATTGTGTAATTGTTAGTGGCGTACGTTCAACGTTGTGAGGTATTATTCATAACTCATAAGTGAACGGTTGAACCGGAAGAAATTATTTTTAATTCAGTCGTATATTTAATTCGATGCAGCTGGTGCCTGTCGCTGCATTAAATTAAATTGCTTATCGGATTTTTTGATTTCATGGTTGAATTCAATTATTATTTGAGTTTCGATTTTCGATTGTTTCGATTGTAGTCAAAATGAATCAGGTATAATTTAGTGCCAGGATTAAATGAAGGCCCGTTGTTGCAGTTCATGCTGGACCCGCTACCGTGTCCCTACGCCGGACAGGAGGCGGCCTGCCAAGACTTCCGCGCTTGCGAGCCGCGCTTGCTGAAGGCGCACCTGCAGACCAAGCACGACCTGCGCAACGTCGTCCTGAATTTCGTTTGCCCGTGTGCGGGTCGGTTCAACGGCAGGCAGAGTTGCCCGGTGGTGCGCTTTGATCCCGGCGACATCTACATGCGCAAGCACCTGCGGGAGGACCACCGGAAGTACTACGAAGCGGTGTGTGCGGCGCTGGTGGACGCCAAGGCAGGCGAGGATCCGCAGATCGCCCAGGTAGGGCAAGAGCGCCGTGTTATGGTCGTTCGGGGAGACATTTGTGTATCATGGCGTTGACTACTTAAGAAATGCTGGTCATTGACAGAAACGGGAGAGGTTTCTGCGTCGCGCCCGCCGCAGGTACTTCCCGGGATGGACGCATGACAGGAACGAGCTCTTCCCCAGCCAGATCATCCCGGACCGGATCGTTATTCGCACGGAAATGGGCGACGTGGATGGCAAGGCATGGCCGTGTTGTTAATGAGCAATTGGTTGTTGATTACTTATGCTAGCTGTTGAATTGCTCGGTTGTTTCGTGCAGCAGCCCGGGAAACGTGAAATCAAGTACATCTGCAACATCGATCCGTGCCAGGATCACAAGATAGGCGGTCCGCAAGGTTCGCGGCAAATGCACCATCACCTGGTGATGCAGCACGCGTCCCGCTTCGATTTGGGCACCAACTTCTTCCACAAATGCCCTGCCGAAGAGGTGAAGCGCCTGCTTTCTGTGTTCTGTTACAGTACCTTTGACTCCACTGGCGTGTTCTCCGGACACTCTCCGCCTAAGTTTCAAACTTAACTATAACTAAGTGTTGGTGCCTTAGTCGCAGTGATTTTATTCGCGTCAGTCTTTTTTTGTGTCAAAATAATAGCGTAATTTAATGCATATGATTCTCCCGGTTACAAACAGACCCTCCTGCTTGTACTGATTAAGTTTCTTAGGATAGCGTAGACAGACTGCGTGACTGATGACGGAGTTTGTATGACTGTTCGCAGGTGTGTGAGGAAATTGTGTTTGCCGGCGATAACCAGCTGGAAGCGCACGTCCACGCGCTGCACCCCGAGCTGCTGGGCAAAGAGAAGAAATACTCGGAGGCCGCCCAGAAGGTACGCCTGGTACGGTAGTACTGTATTGTACAGTACACCAATCCGTGTTAGCGACATTATACAGTGTACAAGTTTGTTGTGCAGAATCGGGAAGCGCTGGAGGACAAGATTCCCTGCGTCCGCATGGGAGAGGCCCTCACCAACCATCTGCACACTGACAAGGACAAGCAGCTGTTTATGCTGCGCTACACTTGTCCTGTCGAGGTAATGTTTTTTGTTTTCTTTTAATTATCGAAATACATACATACGTATATACATATTCTAACCTAGACAATTGGAAAATGTTAAAATTAATTAGGATATTTATCGCGTTTTCGGTTGAATTTTATGGGAGAAAATAAATGTTGCGACGCATGAGATGGAAGTAAAGTACGCTCGATCTCGTTTCTCTCTCCGCTGTATTGTCACGTGTGGGAATGGCTACGTAACCGTGCTGGCGCTTTGCAGACGTGCGGCAAAGCCTTCATGGGTGCGGGGGAGTCTGCGCGGAAATACATGGTCTGGCACGTGGCTTCTGCCCATCAGGACGTCTGGAATGTGGCCGCGGAAGAGGTAGCATTCGGCGCTTTGCACTGACATTGTAATCGTCCAGTAATGCCCACATCTCTTAATAGTGATGCTCTGTGCTGGCTCATCTGTGTTGCCAGTCCCGGATGGGCTACGCGACAGGTCTTCGCGGGGCGTTTGGTGTTTTGGACATTTCGTCTAAGGACAACTCGTTTTTGTGGCAAACAGTCATGTGACTGTTCGTTGCCATCGACCAGTCGAAAATTTTTGATTCCCCAGATGTCGCGCGACCAAATGTCATACAGCACAACGAGTTGTCCCAAAAGAAATTAGCCGCTGCGACGAAGAACGTATGTTGAAATGCCCCGCGAGCACTTGGACTGTCACGCCCGGATGAACAACCTCCTCGGATGGCGAATCTGTGTTCGGACCAAGAATTAATGTGCCGCATTTCCTTTTCTACAATTTGTATTGCTCTTTTTGCTGCCTTTGTTACCAAGAATAGTCTGCCCTTTGCCCACCCCGCAGCGCTTTTTCTCGCTGTTCAGGTCGTCGGTGGAACGGCTCGTGCAAGTCTTCCGTATTTTCCGACTGTTTAGCTGATATCCCAATAAGTATTATATTCAGTAACTTGCTGTTTGGTACACGAGTACTGGTATGAGAAAATT
>NW_026570692.1:0-18407 GCF_019649055.1 Paramacrobiotus metropolitanus | reverse complement strand
GCTTACCGTGATTAGAATCGGTTTAATTTACAGTCACAAGGCGATTATGTTTTTAATGTGTTTAAGTAATCACCGTTATCGGTTAGTATTTCATGGCGCATGTGAAAAATTACATATGCGGATATGCCGACTCATTCACAGTGTCTAATTATTTTTAGCTGCTCCCAAAATTCAGAAGTCCGTAGGTCATACTATCTCTGTTATTGTGCGTACTCTCTGTAGTCTGCGTAGATCTCTCTCCAGATTTGTGAAGTGAAGTATTTATAAAGTGATATTATATGAAGTATTTTAGATGTTTATACGAAGTGCGGAAGTGGTACCTATATATACATATAATTATATAAGTACGTATATGCAGATGCATAATGATGCATACTGCGCCTTATACATACAATGGACGCCAAAATTGTCTTACACTTATGTAATCACAGAACTCGCTCAACCAAGCACTTTTCTGTACTCAAATAGCCAAATTTTTGACTGGCCATCGGCCTGCTGACATTTACACTTACACCTTGCGCATTTCCCAACGAAAACCGTCGACCAATATCTCAAACGAATGAGGAAAAAATTTCAAGAATTTTGATACCGAACAAAGCGTTCTTTATAAGATCTAAGAGATAATCCAGGCATCTAAAGTTTCTCGTAGACATAGCATAGGATTTGCATCCGCGGTTTGGTTTCAGTTTTCACACAGAAATCGTGCGCTTTGTCTACGATAAACTAAAATGGCTCGATTTTCTCTTAGATCTCATGAAGGATGACCCGTTTGGTATCGAAATTCTTGAAATTTTTTTGTCTTTCGTTTGAGATATCGCCTGATGGTTTTCGTTGGGAAATGCGCCAGGAACAAGTATTCGTATTCTTGCGCGTTTTCTGTTTATTGGTCATTTGGTCCTGGGCCATTTATTTTTATTGGTCATTTGGTCCCGGACCGAATGTAAGACAATTTTGGCTTCCATTGTAATTACTGATCAGAGGCAGATTTTATAACCAACTATCAAGAACAAAATATGAAGAAAAACCTAATATTTTAAGGTACTTGTACACCAAGATTCATAGAGGTTTTTCCGTGTATACTACTCGTATTTTATGGAGGTTTATCAATATTATAATAGCGTTTTTTAATAATGCGGTCGAAAGTCCCGTTACGCATTATAATTATTATACCGTACGTAGGTGCGCAAGCAAAAAACGCGCAAAATGGGTGACTGGAAAGTGCAGCGGCTGATCACCCTATTTTCCCAGTTTTTCACAATGACGATGCATGAGAGCGTATCCCTTTTTAAAAATTAAAAAAAGGAAAAAATTTTAATGTAAAACATAACAAAAATACATCAAGTATATAAAAATACACAAAGTGTATGCAACTGAGCTTTTGTCGATAAAATACAGGATTACTAGTAGGTATGTGTATAAGATAGCTGCCGACAGGTGCTTGGCATCTGAAGTCAGTCTTTGTATTTTCGTACAAAATCTGCCAAGCCACGACAATACTCGTGCGAAACGAGATAAAATTATAACTGCTAAGGCGTTATCAGTCAGCGCTGAAAGCGATTTGCATGAACCGACATGCAGACCTGTGTACCATATGCGTTTTTTTGTGAATCACTCATCCGAAACATATAAAACTGTCTTTCCATACGAAGTATAGATGTTATTAATAGGGTATGGTGATTTGAGAGAATAATGAAATGATTGAAAAAATCATACCCGTATAAAAATCAAATCCGTGTTTCTATATCAAATCCGTTTTTTGCGCTAATACGATGTACCGATTATGCTTCGACGAAATATGTTATTTTAATAAATATTAATTGCAAAGTAAATAAAGTGGCCGTTGACCACAAGAACGCGGAGGCGAAGCCGAGGCTGTTTCTTGTAATTATATAAGAACCTGTCAGTGGCTGTCACTGTTGCCGAAATGCGCATTGGCCGAAGTGAGCCCCCGCAGAATTGAACGTTGGCTGAAGTGATCATAGGCGGGCGCGGCTACCGGTAGGGCTTATGGCCCGTACATTCAAAATTTATGGATGATTGCTATGGCAGTGGCACTACTTGCAGAACGTGATGCAAATAATAATGGCAAACATGGGCGTAAAATCCGTTTTCGGGCGTGACATCCGGTTGCGGATATATGTATGAGGACGACAAATATCTTACTTACTAGTAAATGCATTCAGGTGTACCCAGTCTCATTATGCCCTGATTTCCTTCATAATTTGCACGTAAATGCAGATACCCATGAACAGCATTCTTACACCGATCCAGGCTTCCATAATTTTTTTCAAGTTTGAAAACGAATTTGAAAATTTTTGAAGTTTATTTTTAAATTTAAAAAAAGCATGCTGGACAAGGGTCTATAACTTGTGTCCAACTTTTGACAACCGCTTTAACGGGTGGCCGAACAAAATAGCCCTCTCTGCTTTTGGTTTGTTCTTCTCAAACTTCTTAACATAATGTAAACTGCTTTAGCTTATTCGATAGACAATTTCATAAGCTACCCAGTAAACGTTTTTCGAAGAATCGAGAGTTCCTCGTTAACAATGGCAGAGTTCCTCGTTAACAATGGCGCCAAGCGAAATCGTGTCAACATTTTTAGTGTTCCAGCTTGCAATTTCATAATTTTGTCTCACTTTGTTTTCGTGCGTATTATTCTCGTGCTTGTAATTTTTCTAGACCTCTCTGGATTCGTTGGAAGCGATGCCGCGGTATCAGCCGTTACTGGCGGATACCAGTCAAATCAGCTATCGTAACGTTGTTGCCATTCGCAGCTGCCACGACACGTGGTGGTTAGGATACATTCAGGATATCGTGGGCGAATACTCTTTCATTCACTTCAATTCCACACTGGTCGAGCCTCGATGGATGCACATGCAAGACGTCTGGCCACTGCCATCCTACTGAGACACTGAGCTTTGTTCCAGGGAAGATTTCCAAAATGTTCAAATCTTTGTGGCACTTCGGGATGAAGATAACGGACCGTTTCGATTCCGGCCAGCCGTTATGTTGAATAACCTTACGGGTTGTGCATTGGGGTGTTGGATGTTTTATATTAGAACGGAAATTTCCAATACGAACGCCCCTGCACGCAAGGCTTTCTATCAACTGGTTCACGAAAGTCAGGTTGCCAGTGAGTTACCATCCAATCCATCCTTGCTGGATCGCCGGAGCCGTTTGCTGTATACCAAGCATTTCATCCCTTTTAGCCAGGCCAAAGCCGTTCTAAGTGATCCATCCGATAAATATCGTATCATCAAGCATGTTCGTGATGCTCTTCGAGCTAGAATGGCATTGACAAGGGAATATTGGACAGACTGTTGCCGATTTCATTTGCGCGTCGAACAGGATGGCTGCTTGTTTGTCATCGTCAGTCTTGCAACAGACGCGAAACCCACGCAATGGATGGCTGAAATGTTATCGAACGTCCTGGAAAGGCATATGATCAGCCGTACAGATCTGCCGCCTGTATCACATCGAGTATTCTGCCCAAACGAACATATCCCTTGCAAACCGGGTTAGCAGCATACAGCAGTTGCCAGTTAGCAGCTCTTTAGGCGCTCCTGTCTTTAATTAAAATGCGCAACATGTAGTATTTATTATTTTCTATTTAAACGAACCGAAACACTACGTAGAGAAACGTTCTAAAACATAATGCATATTTTGCAAGCGACAAACCGTCACAACTTCGTTAGGTTGGACGAAAACAGTCCTAAAATTTTGCATTTGCAACAACTATTTAACAAGCATAGAAACGGTAAAAACTTCGAAAGATAGTTCCGGAGACGTTGTCAGCTGAAAGTTGTAACCAACAAATAAGCAGGGCGCTATCCACTGGAAACCGAGAAACGGCTGAAAAAGGCGCCGATGGGGGAATCGAACCCCGGCTACGTCGTTAGATCCGCGTAGGCAGTACCACTGCACCACGGCGCAATACGTTGAAATCATTTGAAATATTTTTTCGCTGTACGTGAGCCGCTTCTCCGCTCACACAACAAAACTCTATCAAATAAACTATGGTGAATTACGAGTACATGGATTTTCTAACAGTTAGTTTAATAGTTACACTCAATCTTCAACTCCCCGCAGGGAGTTGCAACTCCGTGGAGCTAATTGGCCCCGCCTTTCGGCTTGATTGGTCGCTGTACTCATCAGAGTTGCAACTTCGGTCTACGGCGTAGACCAGCTATATAGCTGGTGTAGCTTCACCGTGGACGCACCCCGACCAAACTAACTTGAATTTTCAACTTTTGATGCCATAGACAGGCACAAATTTATTTCGTGCATTTCCATAAAACGAAGTTCATTATAGCTATTCAAAAAAAGTAAAACTTTTCAAAAGTAAATTTTTTGTTTCTTTCATCCTATCGCGGATATTTGTACGTTGTCATAAGAAAACAGTTTTAAAATGTATGAAATGAAATTTTCTCAGACCAACTTAAAATTTTGCGTATCTTATTCCGTAAAAGAACAACTCCGGACGCGCAAAGCTCTGGAAATCACTCTCAATCTTCGTTTTTAACTTGAACTGGGAGACGTTTTCTTATTCGCTGCTTTAAACACTCCCCCTCTCCACGGGGTTGCCAGCCCGTGCAGGGAGTTGAAGATTGAGTGAGACTAATATGTTCTGCTTCCTTAGGTAGCGAAGTTGGTGCATTGATGCTGACTGCCTGTATCCGCGATTTGACGCCTTCGCTGTTGAACGACATCTTGTCGCATTTGGACTTGCATTCTCAAATGAAAGCCAAACGGTACGGAATATACGAGTATTCCCGCTGGCATACTGTAGCGGCGGTCACAACTTCGACCACTGTTTGGCCTGGCGGCTGTCGTTCCCTGCTGGGCATTACACACGCTGCCTTGAACACCGAGCAATTTGTGTGCAAATTTCCGCACTCTGTGGCCTAACTTGTGACTACAGCACAGTATATCTTCGAAAGACAGTAACGGTGCTGGAGAACTTTCTTTGGAAGGGTCATGATCGGTATTACGGAAGTAGCAGTTTGAACCCTATTCCGTTGTATTAGAAGTTGCACTTGCCTGCAAGCAGGCCCGCGCTGGCATCTTTTGGGTAGGGGGGGGGAGCGGCGTGGAGTTCAAAAAGCGCCGGGGGGCGGCCAAATTTTGGGAAATCCGCCGGGGGGCGGACTGTTTTTTAAAAATAATTTTAATGAAAAAAATTGAAAAAACGTAAAACCTAAAACATTGAAAAAAACGCATTATTTATTTTTGAAAAATTCGAAAAAAATCAAAAATTATTAAAAATTTAAAGCGCCCCCCTGGCGGCTCGTCTGCGCCAGATCTTGAAGTCGGCCCCCCCGGCGTCGACAAACTGAAACTGAGGGGGGCGGCCGCCCCACCGCCCCTCCAACGCGGGCCTGCCTGCAAGTCAGAAGTTCGTTCATTAGTCTGAAGGCCATCACTTGGCCGCAGAACACCGGCACAATTGTTTGCCCGTAAAATTTGTCGAAACGTGCTCACCAGAGTCAGGCGGAATTTCTACCCGTTTGCACTCCTCTTACGAGAAAAACCATCACAACCGGCTCGTAAACAGTTCTGTATTGTACATTAATGCATTCAGTGCTCAAAACAATTATCGATTTAAACTCAAACAGGCTGATGCGCTAAGCATCTTCAGAAGCGATTACGATTCCGATTAAGACATTTTCTCCAGAAAATGTCTTAATCGCTCGGGTTTTTAATCGGTTTATTAATCGGTTAATCACAACAGGTGCGCAAAAGCGATTTAAAATCAAGCGATACGAAAATTTCCCGAAGCCAAACGAAAAATTCGGCAATATGGACCCCGAAAAAGCGCCCCGGACCAGTATCCCTAGTTAGGCCGTCAGACATCGTAGATTCGTAACGGCTAGCGAAACAACCCCAAAATAATCGCTAACCGATTAAGACTTTTACCGATTAAGAAAATTCCGAAAATTTCTTAATCGCTTTTGCTTAACCGATTGCGATTAAGATTTTGTGCAACCGGAAGTGTTTCAGATTGCCCAATAGACGCTTTCGGGAGGTGCGGTCACATGAATCAGGATGAAAAAACATTACTGTAATCGGATCGGTTTCTTAATCGGTTTTTGAGCTTAGCGCATCAGCCCTAAAATGTGCGCGCTATATCCGGCTGCCGCGTTATCGCCGAAAAAAGTATAAAAACTCTGACGCGTCAAATAATTAGCATATAGAAGCTTTGAGCAACTGCTCCACTTAACCATATCTGTCCGACTCCGACTAGATTTACCATCATGGCACATCTATATCTAACGTAAATAACATTCGGAATCATTATCGTTGTGATATCATAAAAACAAAGGTGCAGCCGTGCAGGGAATTGTCGAAAATTTAAAACTTTTATCACGGTCTTTTCAGTCCAAGTAAAGGAGCGGTTAACACTCGTGACAATGGCAGCGAAAAATTTTCGATCACCACCCACTGGATGTAATGTTGGATACTTTCATTGTGAGCAGGATTTTTTAATTTCATTGTGAGCAGGATTTTTGCATGAGACTTCAAAATCAACAGCGACACCGTTTTGCTGTGCTGGAGCCATACGAAGACGTCCCTGGCATAAATGTGTAGATTCTTTTTCAAGACTGTTCACGCAGCAAGAGTGAGATAGCATGCCTTTCAGAAAACCTTTGCTTACAGCGTATGTCTCTTCTTCATCATCTTCGGGCGCTGTTGACGACTTCGAAATAGCCGGTACGAATGTACTTATACGTACGTACTCGCAGACAGGTTTGTATGTGCCGGCCTAGTGCGGTATCACCTGTGTTGCGGACAAATAAAAGTTTACTATGGTACAGAGGTTCACTATGGATATATTTGTCGTCATGGCTGTTTTCTCTAGCAAGAGGGACGCAAACGGGTAGAAAATCAGCTTAACAGCACCGGCCGGCCGGTCGCAGGTTTTCTTATACTTGTATTATGCAAAATGAATATGCTGTTTAAAGCAAGCTAGCCAGCCAGGATAATTTTACCAAAAAATACTTGCGCTTTGAAATTTTTTCATATCGGACGCGAAAAAGGCTGGCCTTGATAATGTTGCAAGTGACTTGCTAGTTGAAACTCACTGGCAGTGGCAGCTTTTAAATCGGGATGACAATGGTCACCGTCACCGAAAAACGCAAATGTTATTCGGTGTATAGTGCATTAATTTTAACACTGCTGTTTATTAAGTATTACGACATTAGTTTTAAAATAATAATGGCTTTACGCAAATGCATACATACATTGTAGCTACTTACCCGTACCTTGATTAATGAATTTTTTTTCGATCACGTCGGGCAGAGGAAAAGTGGCGCATGCATAATTACTGTCTAAATTGTGTTGCTGTAACGTGACGTCGCCTGCGGCTCCGTCTTCGGGTGATAGAACATCAGAAAATAGAACCTCCCAAAAGAAATTTTCAAATGAGCAGGGAATCAATCACCCGGTCTGTACTCTGAACAGTAATTCAAATGGCTGCAAAACAGTTCATTTTCAGTCTGAAATTTCCAGACAAACTGTTTTCAGTTAGTGTAACAATTTTTAAAAAAATTTCCTCTTTTTTCCGATGTACGTATCTGTATAGAACCTTCCAGACCTGGGCAGTCGACCCACAGTTAGAGTTACGAGTTACAGGGAGCGTGCGAGTTGCGCTAAGAATTAAGTTATTTCGGCAGGAAAACCGAGTTTCGAGTTAAACAGCGAGTTACGCTACCATAGACAATATATAGAATTTTTTATGGGAGTTAAGTTAGAGTTAAGTTTTCCTCTGAGCGAGTTACGCTAAAGAGTTAAGTTATACTCGTACATAACTCTATAACGCGAAAACAACTCGCGTTAAGTTACTAGTAAATAGTTAAAATTAACTGCCAAGGTCTGGAACCAGCCTTCGCTACGCCCCGATCGATTATTTTTACCACTAATAAATAATTAACTACAGTATTAAATTTAGCCAAGTATTATTAGTCCCGGTCTCCGATTGCCGGACGGGGTTTGTATTTCGCGCGACGGGCTTATAAGTCGGAAAGAGTCTCGAATTTGGAAAAATATGGTATTCGGCTCCTTTTCAAACCTTTCCGTTTTCACACCCATATTTTACTAGAAAAATAGTACTAGAAAAATGCACGTTGGCGTGCATCGGCAGACCGGAGCGAAACCCAAAAAGGGGTTTTAGTGGTACGAGTAATGATTTACTTGTTTTTATGTTAAGTTCTGTTAACAGACATATGAAGATCAGCGAAATTTCTGTTAAAAACCAGGTAAAACTAATAGTTCGAAGCGTTTCATGGGCTACTACACGTGTGCTTAGAAAATTACGCCGGTGATTGACGACTGGAAACGTCTAAATCAGAAAATAAGACTTAGTGCTGTAATTCTCGTACAGAACAAGACCGCACCGCACGATGTAGTACCTGATCAAATGTTTTTGCAATACGATTTTTGCTCGTACTCGTTAAACAACGCATATAAAAATATTTTGGAAGTACTTCGCAATGTGAGCAACCAGAAAACATAAATTCGAAAAACTGTTTTAAAAAATACATATGCGCTGCGCTCTAGTCTTCCAATGCACCCATCGGTGCATTTTCCTTGTTAAGCTAAGTTTTTCTAACAGACATTTGTTGAATATCAGCGCAGTTGCTATGAAGAACCATGTAAAACTAATAGTTTGAGGCGGTTTTTTTCTTTCTCCGCAATAAGTCATTTTTAGCTGTGTGTGTCTCCCACTTCGAAAAAAGATTGGACTATGTGCTCAGTTTCGCCCAAGCTCCGACTCGTCCGTTCTCAGGCCGGTGTGAAACTCATAATCCAACGAACTAACTATCTGTAATAATTTCCGAAAGAGAGCGAACAAGGAAAGCATTTTGTTTTTCTCGATACCGTATTTTTACAAATTAAGGAGCAATGGTTTTTAAAACAGATAAATCGAAGTAGGGCTTATTTCGCGGACTAACGGTAATAATGGTTGGGATGAGCCCCATAACGGAAATCTAAAAGAATAAGTAGTTACAAGTTACAACCTAATTACAAGTCACCACTTTAATTGGTCACCCGAGGGTACGCTGCATTTCATTTAAATTTGTGCAGTTGCTTCCTTATGCTTTGGATTTGAACTTGTATGTGAGCCGCTTATTCAGGCATTAATTACATGCGGTAATATTCTGGGTGACCTTTTCAAGGCAACCCTATCGGCCGTTAAAGGAAAAATGAGGCCCTTAAAGTCAAGAAATCAGGCTTTGAAGATTACAACGTTAAGACAAAAAGTCGATGTACTTGACGTTAAGTACATCGACTTTTAACGTTTCAAACGCCGATAACCGAAATTGGGCAACTACATGTAAACATACAATCTGACTAAATGAGGAGGCTACGGTCTATGTTAAAAAGCCAGCGAACAGCCTTTTTTGCCCGCTGAGGCTGGTTGATCAATGCAGCCTCTCTGTTGTGACTATAAATAGACTGAAGACAGCGCATTCCGGTGCTGCCAAAAAGCGCAAGCGGAGTGCTGCCTTGCTGTATCGATCGATCGCGCACATGTGTGTGAGTGGGTAAATCCGCTCGCATTCACTTACACACGTATGAGTGTGGCTGTCTGTGCGCGTACTAGCTGTACAAACCGGTTTTCGCTGTCTTCGCTACAACGCATACCCTAAACCCGTAGCTTCCTTTCTTGCTCGCATTGTATGTGTTGTACACACTACAGTACAAAGTGCCACGGCTATACGCACGGCAATAGACACCCTCAACGGTAGCAACTCAACCGGGAAGATTTTCCCGCCATTTTTTTTTATTTTGACCCGGCTACTGTTTGCACAATTGTTGTTGCGTGTCGCTCGTTAATTGCGTTATTGTGCAAAGTGTCTGTTTTTTCGTAGGGTTTGCGCCTTATGGCAGTTGCTGCTGAGCAGCTCTAGCATTATGAAGCACATCAGTATCTCGTTGGACAGCTGTTTTCATCTAAAAGCAGACGGCGATAACTGCTTCAAAGCGGCATCTCTACTCAGCCGCTCAATTAACACAACGACAGTCAGTCTCACTTTGTTGTCTGTCCCTCCTCCAGACAGCTATTATTTTTTGCATCGGTTGTTAGATGTCATGGAAATTAAATTACCCATACTTGTACTGAAAGACCACACTAACCTCAAACCAATAGGATGTTATCGAGAAAAACAGTCGCGTTTGAAGCATGGAGTGACGAGTGATATAACGCTCCATAAGCACATTTGCACCTTTATCTTGCTACAAAACTGGAAAGTTGCCAACCTGTTCGGTCGACAAATGTATGAAGTCTTTGAGGAATCTTTCTACTATGAGCCACATTCCGGCGTTACTACTCGTCCCTTGCCAGCGCACGAGCGTAACTGCATGCTGCGCCTGTCACACGAGTCGCAGGAGCTGGCCATTGACCAGCTGCAAATCACCATTCCGAAGCTGCTTCTGCCCTGCAGCGAAAGCAAGATGCACATGACCAGTCGCTTAATGTGCGCCTTGAACGATAACTTCCCACCGGTCACGGAAGAAATGCTAGCAAAGGTCGTGGCTGTCCGTGCGCGCTGGTTGCGAACACTCTCCTATCCCGATGACTGGCAGAGCATTCGCAACTACCTTCTATTGTAAGTACGACGAAGAAAGCGTCTTTCAAGCGTTTGACTTACCAGGGCCCGGTCACCGGCTCGCCCCTCAGCAAAATTTCGTTTTTTGTTTGAAGACAGATTTGGTACTGGTAATAATAAAAAAATTAATTTCACCGGCAATGGTCCAGTGGGCGTGGCCAAAAACAATTTAAGTATTTAATACAACCGTATGTATTGTATTGTCAGTACAATGTTCCCATTCATATTCCCATACTTCTGGTTATACTACTGAGAAATTATGTTCCAAGGCGCGGCTGCTGTATTACATGTTATCACTGCAAACTTACCCGTTAACTGATCTTCAATTTTTAATGAATGTTTTAGCTATATAAAATTTTCAGAGATTTCGCCCGTATTGGATTTGAAACGATTGCACTTTCTGTATTTTTCTGTGTGCTGCACCGTGCAGGCGCAGGTGGATTTTTACAGCTCAATAAGTATGTGCACGGATTTCATAGAAATTTTGCATTCTCTAGCCAGTTTTTTCGCCCAAGCGATTTTGCCGCTCAGACCACGAGCACGGTGAAAGGAGTGCGATTCTGAGCGATACGTTTATGTGAGCGAGGATCGACGACGGAAACACAAGATCGAATAAAATCGTATTTTATTAGATCGTAAACAAAACATCAATCATCGTGAGAAAAAACATCAGCGAAAGAAAACAGAAAAACACAGAAGTGAAAATCTAGGATCTTTCACTGAGGCCAAATCCGTCGTAATGAATCGGTGGAATCCGATGAATGGAGATCGGCTGCACAAGAGCGGCTCGGCAGCTCCATCAGGCGGTCCAACCGTACGACCGACGTGAGCTCAGAGCCGACCGCTCTGGCAACGGTATAACTTCTCGTTAAACAAAAAATGAGATTTTTCTAAGGGGGAGCCGGTGACCGGACCCTGGTTAGAGATCATTTTGTTTATTTATACTCGTATGGCAGTTTGTACGTATATTTCGGGCTGTGGCAGTCTCCGCTGTTTGACATGTTGCTGTAGTCTCCATTTGATTATTGTAATGTGTAAGGCCATGATAATCATACCACGGTGTAAAGGGTAGAACCTGGTGCTGAGTGAAGCTGAAGTTAGGCGTATAAAAATTGAGTACTTACTTTTCGGCATGTTTTCGTCAAAGGCATCAAGTTGTAATTGAGAGCACAAACGTGTGGCACGACCTACAGCCTCGACCGCTTGGAATATTTCAAAACGGATTGCACATTTTCTTACTAGTTTTTTATGCTCTCCATGCTCGTTATCGATTTGATATGAAATTATGATTTCTGCACAAGTCGAATTATGATTATGAGTGAGCCTTATATAAGTCGGAGTGAGTGCGGTTGTAGGGCGCAGACAAACTGTCGCTAGCGCGCTGCCTGCCTGGGCTCTATGTAAGTATACATGCCCGATTCAAACCACATTTCTACTACTTTACTCGACTCGGATGTTTTCTGGAATTTCAAAAAGCAAATTGCAGATTCAAAACCAGCGTAAAATATTGCTATGACTTTCTGTCTGTAAAAGTTGTGCATAGCCTTTATGGATCGTCCGTAAATCACTGCCACACGTTTACAACTTGATGGCCGTTTTGCCCACTGTATTTCTTTTGTCTTTCGAGAAATGTTAACGAGGTATGACGCAAAATAAGTACTGAATTTTTCGCCAGTTTCACTCAGCACCCTTTACCCCGTGATAGCACTATGCACTGTAGTAGTCCTGCTTACATAAGTTATATCGAAGCAATTAAGTATGTACCAGTACAATACTTACTTACTGAACGTAGGTTACACTTTACAGCAAAAAGCCTACAGTAATCTTATATTTTGTAATTTAGCGCCTGCTTATTCGGAATTTATATAATACTTGCAAGTAAGTACAGTATTTTATGGTGGTCACTGGTCAGCAGTCCCGTTAATCTCGCGTCATTCTCTCATATTCCAAAGACAAGCGCCAGGCCTCGTATACCCTCGGCACGCCTGACGGTAGTACCGGAGCTGAATTAGCTACGGTACCAGCTTCCGCTCTCTCAGTGTTAGAACTTAGCAGCAGTCGTTGCAGCGTGCCTTACGTAAGTTACGTAGACGTAGGGAGTTCGAACATCTGAACTACTTCGTATATGGTAAACATGAGGTCTCCCACCAGGACTACGCGTAACGGTTCCTGTGGCTGCAAGTGCAGTTGATACTTGATAGGTAGCTTCAAACTTACAAAGTACAAACTACAATGACACATCATGTAGCGAACGAACGAGGTAGCGAACATCATGTAGCGAACGTAGTACTTATTTCTTTTGCTGTTGGAAACCTAGCCGAGGGTTGCTTTCTGATTGGTTTGAAAGGGCGTCTACTGTCTAAATCTTGTTGTGCAGATTCAGCGGATTTCACTCTGACGGAAGACCAAAAGTGTGGGAGGAGGTGGATCTGCGGTGCGTTGATATATCCACATGGAGCAAAGTGGCAATCTACGGAATCAGTGAGGTCTTCCGAGTGTGAAGCGATTGAAATGCACCCATGGTGGTCTCGTTCTGTTAGGCTATACTGATGGTGAGCATTATTGCCCAAGATCATATCAGCTTCAAGAGAAAAAATCGCGGATAACGGGAGCGAAATCGTAAAGTGCAACGTCTATTCAATGACACGAGCGCAAATTATTTTCGATAGGGTCACTTGTTCAACTATTCTCGTCATTCGTTATGAGTTACACCTCCTAACTTCTGAACTTCATAAATGGGAACGCCTTTTATGTTCAGCGGTTCTGCTACAGCCCGCGCTTAAGCTCGGACTTCAAAACTTGGATTGCTTCGCTTGACGACTGACGTTGTTGACCTGGAGGGCTGGACTTCTTCGATTTCTCAAGTTTCTTATGTTAAGTTTTTCCAAGGATACTTATGTTATTTTATGGTTTCTGTGTTTTTTTAAATCATCCGTTTTCTCCCCTTATTCTTATATTATTGTTTTGTTACTCTCATGTTATTTCTATGTTACTGTAGCCACACGCGCAAGTTGCACCGCCCCGCATGTTATTTAGATGCATTGTGGTTCTATGTTATGCTATGTTGTTCTGGCCCCGGGAGCCCGAGAGCCCTCCTTTAAGGGGGACTAATTTATAACAATTACATAAAAGTCCGTTACTTTCAACTAAATCGCTAATTGTACGATCATAGTTACGCCATAAGTGAAAGTGCTATCAGATAGCATATTTTTTCCTTTATCGCATCCAATACATCAAAATTTAAACTGGTGCATTTTAAACTTTAAAATTAAAAAAGTTAAAGAACACATACACTTTAATATACTTGTTTTACAACAGTACCTGATCATGCCAAAAATGACCTCAACTGGTATAGCATACTATGCTCCAAAATGGCAAGAAGCGATTTTCGGCGACCACGAGCAGATGATTTTAAACTGAAATTTAAAGTGCTCGTAGGTACCAGTTTCATCACTTTGTGAAGCGTTTTTGTGAAAAAGGGTTGTGTATCCTTTAAAAATAAAAGAAAGTAACTTGGGGTGTTCAAAAGCTTGTTCTTTTTTCAAGAAAGGTTGAATTTGTTGGAAAAAACACTCCACAGAACTTTAGTCATTTTAGGGGAACGCATCGCTGCGCTTTAAGGAAAAATTTCAAAAATCTGCTTGAATTGTTATTGCTTCCGCAAAATAACGGCTTTGGATTAGTAACTTTCGCATGTTAAAATAGTCGCTTTCAGGCTTTCATTATATGTACTTCGTAGTGAAAATATCATAGTGTTAGGTCAGATGTGTACTGTAGTGGCTCGCACATCTTGTACCACAGAGTTGGTGTACGGGAAAAATGTGCATCCAATATACACACTCTAACCGGGCAAAATGCACGCCTACGAAATAATGCTTGATTTGACTCGATTATTATTATTATTATTCATCGTGGAGCAGGTAGCCCATTTCCGGGTAGGGTGACATTCTAGCTGGGATTTTAAACCTGGCCAAATAGCAAAATCGAAAAGTACGAGTGCAGATAGACAGAAAAGACGTCCTAAACAAAATTGACACGGTTCAAAGCTTGCTTAAAGGCACCAACTGTATGAATATGGAACAGATCAGAAAAATTAGAATCAACAAAAATGTCCACAATTTATTAAGTTTCCAAGCAAAGGTCGTCTCGCCAACTTTCTTCTTCGCTACCGCCTTGATCAGGATGCGGTTTCTACTCCGAAGGTTGTACGGCTTTATACGGTCATCAAATTCCACCATCTCAGAGATGTACTGCGGCACATGGAATTTTTCCGGATGTTTGATCTTGTATAACCATATCGCTTCCTTTTGTTTCCATCTCGTGAAGAGCGGTAAGATCCCATGTTGGTTCATGAACGATTCCGTGGGTATCTTTGCGTAGTTTGCAGCCGCTCGGACACCGTTACGATGCATCGCGGCCAATTTATCACGCAAGCGCACAGATGCCCCGCTCCACACTGTAGAGCAGTAGTCCAGATGCGACTGAACAAAGGCATAGAAAAGCGCAATGCGTTGGGATGTTGGCAGGCCGACTTTAACACGATTTAACAGTGATATACCGTACCGAACATTCTTCTGGACCTTTTTAACATGGTCAGCCCAACTGAGATTTTCATCCAGTATCACTCCAAGATGTTTCACTGACTTTTCTGGAAGTAATTTATGACCGTTCAGCATTACGCTTACGTTGGTTTCGCGATTATGCGCTGAACTTATTAGTAACAAATTCGATTTTTTCTCGTTGACGAACAACCGGTTGGAATTAAGCCACTCACAGACTGCCGGTAGTGCTTCAGTTAGATCTTTGCTGCGTCCGCTTTCGTGTTAGCAACAGCATAGCAGATGGTGTCGTCAGCAAAGCTTTCTAAATGCACGTTTGGTAGCCTCAGTTTCAGTAGGGCATTAATGTAAATTGTAAATAAAATGGGACCAAGTATAGACCCTTGCGGAACGCCTGCCCAAACATGTTCCCACGAAGAGAACTTCATGCCATGACGTACACGTTGCGAGCGGCCGGTCAGATACGAGTAAAACCATTTTAACGCTGAAGACTTTACTCCTATATCACGGAGTGTCTCCAACAGAGTCAAATGGCACACTGACGGAAAAGCTCTTTTCAAATCAAGAAAAACAACTGCAACACACTTCTTGCTATCGACAGCCTTTTTCCATGTCTCCGTCACTTTTAACAATAACGTTTCACATGAATGGCCGTTACTTCAAGATGAACTCTCCTTCTGAATCTGTCCAGAATCAAACATTTTCTTTAAAATTGTAATTCACCTTAGAAAAGAAGCTCTGTATCTGAGAACTCGAATTGTTCTGTAGCTGTAGAATGTTGACGCTGATTGCTGAACGTACCCCTCACTCTGCAGGGGCACCCCAAAAACCACAACAAATCAGTGTTTGAATTCGAGCTGACAGCAAAGATTTAAGTTAATGGCTGCTTTTGAGCATAAATTTAATTAATAATTATTAGAGCCCTAATTTTTTTAATATTCAAGAAGGTTCTCCAGACCAGAAGTTGAGAAACATCAGAAATTTATCAATGCACGCCAACTGGGAATCGTGCGTTTTGCCCGGTTAGAGTGTGTATATTGGATGCACATTTTTCCCGTACACCAACTCTGTGGTACAAGATGTGCGAGCCACTACAGTAGTTATCTGTATGATCGATCGATGCAGCTCAAGCGCACGCATTGCGCCAGCGAGAACAGTCAAAAGAGGTCGAAATCAGTATACATAATCTCATGCTAATATATTAGGTTTTTTCTCCGTTACTTCTTCGTTTTCTTGAGTGACACAACCGTTTAGTTTTTTGTACATTGTAACAGGCAAGCGCGAGGAGATCACGAGTGTGCTTTATTGTACAAATAAAGGGAACAATGCTGCGTAATAGCAGGGAAAGCAAAACAAAGCACTGATGGCTAAGCAAGCAAGTGAATGCTAAAAAGCTCTTGAGCGTTCGCCAAGGCGTCAAAAAGCCCCTGGCGGCAAGCACGTGGTGTGTGCCATCAGCTGTGTGATGATGCGCAGACTGGACTCGATCCAACGCGAGCGTATGAACGCTGAGTCATACTGCGAGAGAGGGACGAAAGAGCAAGTATGCTCAGTGTGTGCGCCGCGTATATCCGCTTCAGCGGATGTGAGTGCAGTGCAGCAGCACACGTACGTACAGCGAGAGAGGCGATATGGCAAGCATGAGTGCAAGTACGTCCATGGTGGGCCGTATGCACCAGGCGCAGTCATGTGCCTCTGACATGCCTCTGGGCGGGAATCCGAGCTCCTGCGAAGGATGCTCCGACTCGGTACCGCACCAGTACCGCACAACTCTCCAGCCGGACCCAATGTGGGGTCGCTGGTACGCGTCCTCTAGCAGTGGGAGTCCGGTGTCTGGTTGACCGTCCCTTCTTCACTTCCAGACCCATGAGTGGAAGCCACTCACGGCCGAGAAATCCGGAAGCCGCTCGGGCGTTTCGTTGGACCGGTGATGCTTCTGTTGGCTGGCTTCTTGCTTCTGTTGGCAACGGAGAACAATGTGAAAGAAAATGTAATGAAAGTTTATGCAGCGCGAAAGAAAGTATGAAATAAAGTTTAATCACAATTCCAGTGAGCAAAAAGGGGTTACAAAAACAGATCTGTTAAAGAGATCGAACTAGAAAAATACAATTCCGTTTGTTAGGGGAAATACTAAAAAAATACAAAAGTCTGTCCGGGGGTCCTATTCCGACTAGGATGACGTCCACGGGGCAGTTAAGTCTCCACGGGGTCTCCTGTCCACTTTCATCCGGTAAGTTGGGTCCGGGGCATCGGTTCCCGGGTTACCCGTCGTAAGTTACATTCACCGAGGTCGGATAAGCACGGTTAAACACTTACTTCCGTCTCGTATCCGTCCGTTCGGGATAGAGAGGCACTGTTGCAGGTGCAAATGCCGAGGCATCCTCTCTGAATGGGAATAGAACCAAGGTCGGTTTGACCAAGGTCGGCCTACCGGTAAGTCGACCGGCGGCTAGGGGGAATTCGGCTATGTTCCGAATTCTTAAAGTCCAAGTCGGAAAAAGCTGTATGTGAGTCATGCGGCCTGTGTGGTCGTCATGTACAGCAGTTCCGTTCAAAAAGTGGTCGGTTACAACCGTTCAATCTGCTACCACGAGCCCAGTTTAGAATAATCCGAGTCGAACTGGCTCGAAGGTCCGGTCGGAATTCGTGAGTTGCATCGGTGGAAGTGTCCAGTCGACTTCCGTCCAATATGTGCCGTGGTTACCCGACCTTTTGTCGAGGTCGGTCATCCTATCCGTCGGCGGTCGACTAGGGTTAACCTGCAATAACATGCCCATGTGGGGCTAAACAAGTTCTTTCCAGTCGAATTCGTCCACTGCAGACAGTTGTCGTTCTTCTTCCGTCTTATTGACCAAGTTGCCGACTTCCGACATGTGGTCAGTTGTGGTCGACTTCGGAAGGTCGGATTTTTCCGTTAGAAGGTCGGTTCTCGACTTCTAAATGCCTTTGCCGACTTGTTGTCATATCCTTCCGACTTCTGTGCGGTAACTTCCGACCTCGACTTGAGGTCGGATATCCATGTCCAAGTTCGGAGGTCGGCTATTTCCCGACTTCCTCAGGTCGGAAAAACTTTGTGTTTTATCCGACGAAAGGCTGAGTTCTTCCGCTGGGAGGTCGATTTCGTACTTCTGGTTGATTTTCCGACTTGGTGGTGGTTGTCGACTTCATTTAAGGAGCTCTGTGCGTTCGGCTACAGTTGGCCGGGTCCTTAGTGTCGGGACATCCTACGGTCAGTTCG
>NW_026570691.1:0-18530 GCF_019649055.1 Paramacrobiotus metropolitanus | reverse complement strand
TTGAAAACCTGAGTATAAATATTAGTTTTATCAGAGTATTATCAGAATTACTGATCTTAGTTTTAAGCGTAGTCTTAACCTGAGTGTTCATCTAGTTCTTTCAAAAGTTTCTGCTGACAAAAAATATGTTTTTTTAACAGTGTTTTTATGCTTAAAATTTTAGCTATTTGCAAACGTGTCCTGGCAAGCCGAAGCATATTACAAATGGAATGAGGTGTGCTTTATCATCTTGATTTCACTCACCGATGTTGTAGGACTGGGGAGCATCATAATGAGCCTTTCCAGCAATATGTCCAACAATATATTCTTATGTACGTAGTTTTCAGCAAAGAAATACAAAAATTACGAAACCTTTGTGGCTCAGATCCACAAGCTACTGTTTCCATGTCGCTGAATTTTCATAAGGAACTTGTTTTGCGATATTGCTGCAGGTGCCAGTATTTCATATTATATTTTAGTTTTCCCGTGGTAAATTGGAACCTTTCGGATATCAGTGGATGTAAACATAAATTTTATCAAAAAAAGAACATTGTGATAACTTGAATGACTTTTTTAAAACATTGATTACCTGATTGCGAAAACCGAATGCAACACACACCAAGAAACCACAAATTCCAATGGATGTCGAGACGTGTACAGCTGTAAACACTGCTACTGAGCGCGAGACGCAAAGTGCGTAAAATGAACCGAATTAAGTGAATAACTCAGATCCCAACCCTCCAGCAGGATTGGATCAGAGCACAGGCACGCGTAACTTCAGTCGGGTAGTGACAGCCAGTGAAATGTTATTTCATTAAGCATTCAGTGTCAATTGAGCGTTACCCTTTGTGTACAAAATATTATGGTTTTGCAGGATGCCACGAGATAGCGATTGTTCAATAAGGGGACCGCTAGCAGTCGAATGTTTTTGGGAAAACGGGAATAGCTCAAAATCAGTGACCGGATGTGAGTTTTTATAGTGTATACTGTATAGTGCACGTAAACGTACGTACAGGTGCAGCGATGTATGTATATTCTCGTGAATGTGAATATTGTCCGATGTTCATTGTGGCGTAGCAACAGGTAATGGAAGTGCCAGCGTTACTATGTTATGTCAATTTAGCTGGTTGTTTGCTACTGTCCCGAGCGGACATAACAAAAGATTTTGCCGTTCGTCACATATATGACAGTTTTGCTTGACATATTTTGTTTTGTTTTGTTCTCGTATTGCTTAACATCGTCAAAAAAAGGGCATCTTGGTTTAGCTTACGTGCATTCCTTATTTATTTATTTCCAGATGCCATTCAATTTCAAGCTTACTCTTGAACTGCAGTTTTTTACCACGAACAATTTTAATGTAGTTCTGAATTCTGCGTAGTTTTGTATGCATAGTTTAGATGTATGGTGTGCTTCCATGATTGTATAAATAATAAACTGCAGCGACAATAACCGCCAGCAGCATGGTTGCTGTTCGACGTTTTCTGTCAGTATTAGCTAAACCACACTCTGTTTGACCACTTTTGCGCGATCAGAACCATTTTACAAAAATCCGAAACTCAGATGCAGCCTGTCTGACTTACACAATGTCTGCACTTGGCAGTGACATTTTCGAAGGTGCGGCATGATTTTAGAGAAAGTTAACAGGTTAACAGCTGTGAAATATTTCTGCACTCACTGCCATGAAATTACTGGCAGCCTACCAATACCTCACAACCACTTCAACAACCCGTCAATCACAACGGCTTGGCAGATAGCAAAGCCGTTTCGTGCTATCTTGAAACGCTATGATTGTGGACTGATCCAATTATTTAAACATTATGCAGTATCGCTACAGGAACGTGAAAATATGTATCACCATTTTTACAAGTGTACAACATGAAGCGTTATTAATATTACAGACAACTTTAGAAGCACTGACACACGGTTACTGTAAAAGTGTTACAAAAATATCGACAACTGCCCTGCACTATCAGACGACGACCTAGTAAGTAGTAGGCTAGGCCGCTAGTATCTATCTGTAGTATGGGCGCTGTAAATGTGTTTCGCGTTAAGTGATTAATTTGCAGAATACGAGCATGCGGACATTAAAACGCTACAGTTTCCGAGATGATAAAATTTATGACCTTTCTACCTGTCACTGCAGCAGACAACCGGGAATCCGGTGAGTTTACGTATTTTCACTATAGGAATTTACTTTATAACTTTAATTCCACACAAAAGGCGACGGACTTTACGTTGCCTTCAGCCAGTTACCAGTAAATCTGCTTTTAATCAGTAATAACATCAATTACCTGCACATAAATTATCCATAATTCACGAAAAGCCAGAAGCGGACTCGATTACAAATCGGCCCTACCCTCATATTTTATTGAATTACTGTAACTCGATCGCTAACACTGTCTACAAAAACTGTTGCACATTTCCTTCAACTGCTTACCGCGTTTCTTGTCGCAGCAGTGGAATCGACAGTTGTCTTAGCCCGCTGTACTATACTAAAGTCTGCAATTTTAAGCAGCGATGCCGGACCTAAGTCCCACGATCAACAATGTCTCGCTGGCTCTCTATGGAGGCGCGACGTCGATGGTGGAATCGGGAAATTTCTTAGTGTCTCCCATCAGCATTCTGTACGCTATGGTGTTGGTGTATCTAGGAGCACGCGGTCCCGCTCGGGATAATTTATATGAAGCGCTGGATTTCAAGGAATTCACCAAATCAGGGGCGGATGCGGACGTGGTCGGTGCGTTTGGGCAATTGATGAGCGACTTGAAAGTGAAGGCGGCATCAGCAACTCCTGTGGATAACAAAGGAAAAAATAAGACATCTGCCAGCTCGAAGTCAACGAAATTAAAGGATGATGCATTCCAGTTAGCACTGGCCAATGGGGTAATCAATGCATTGCGCACAGTAAATTTTAGATTATTCGCACTCTCATCATACTTACATTTTATTATTTGTAGTGACAGCAATAAACCTCCGTTTTCAGAATGTACGAGAAATATGTAATTATGAATATCAAATTAGTGTGTACAGTTTTAATATGAATTAGTTTTGCATATCAGTATTTATTGTATTTAATACATATTAATTTTCATGATATTTGTAGTGCATTTAGTTGTATCGTTGTGTTTAAAATTTTGTTAAAGGTAATTATGCTCTTAAATACTGCTAAAGCAATGAGATGCGTTCTGTTGTTGGTTTGGCTGCAAAATTGGTTAGGTATGGTCCGAAACCGTTATCATTTCTGACTACAAACAAGCAGACGGAGATGTATTAGGCTGTCGTCTAGATACTTGCGGTTACGCATCTATGACTGGCTTTTGTATAAGAATATTATGTACAGTATGGTAGTGTAAATATATTAATCGGAACACTGTGCAACTGTCAGCACGCGTTGGTTTGTAGGTGTTTCTGCGGAAAGGTATGAATTTTAATCAGAATTACCTGTCCATGGCCAGTCAGCAACTCAAATCCTCCATTCAGACCGAGGATTACGCGGCTAACCCGGCAGCAGCGGCCAAAGACATCAACAAATGGGTCGCCGAGCGGACCGGCGGGGAAATTCAAGATCTTATCCCGGAAGAGGCGTTGGACGTGGACACCCTGGCTGTTTTAGCCAATGCAGTGTATTTCAACGCTCAGTGGAATACCGTGTTTCCACCTGAGGAAGTCATCACGGACGCTGATTTTCAATTGCTGAACGGATCAACGGCCACGGTGTCCATGATGTATGTTGTGGATAAATTTCGATACGTGGAGGATGACCAACTGGATTTGAAGTACCTGGAAATTCCCTATATTAACCACGAAGCATCTATGCTGGTGTTCTTGCCCAATAATGACACGGGGCTGCGAAGTCTGGAAAAAGCCATGACCGCGGAGGTTTTGCAACGTCTGCAGAGTAAGGCTGAAAAAGGAGCGCAGATGTTAGTCGAACTTCGGTTGCCGAAATTCAAGCTGGAGAGCGGTTTTGATTTGCTGCAACTGCTGAAAATCATCGGTGTTACAAATATATTCACTGCAGAATGTGACCTTTCGGGATTGGTGCCCCATAGCCCCGCACATGTTGATGGGGCTTTCCATAAAACCTTCATTGGTAAGGGAATTCTGATCTTAGCATCAACGGCTGCTTTGTTAATTTTTTTTCTAACTGATAATTTTATTACAAAATATGATTCAGGTTTAAATAAAAGTTTTTTCCAACTGATAGTCAGCAATTATCCCAATAACATAACACTCTTTCCGCCGTAACTATAGAATAGTTTACGTATAAAGCAAAGATGGGAAAACCTGTGAATGAACATGGAATCCTTGATTACGCTTTAAGCGATACATGGCGGAATTGGAACACTATCTGTTGTCGCGTGATATGATAACTTCTCGAGATGTAATTTTGTAAGATACTTAACGAGAAACTTTTCCATTTTTCAGAGGTGGATGAGAAAGGAACTAAAGCGGCCGCAGCCAGCGCAGTGATAACCGCCGGTCGCAGCTCTGGGGGTCACACTCCTGATTACCGACGATTTTTTGCCGATCATCCCTTTCTCTATGCAATTCGTCACAACCGTACCAAGGCTGTCTTGTTTATTGGCCGCTTTGAATCTCCAGCCGACTTGCCGCAGCCATAAGTGCCTTCCAGACTGTTCGTAGCACCAATACAGATTGTGTGGTTACATACAAAGGATAAACTGTAGCAGCAATAAACGTTTTTGCAAGTTTTCTATAATATGATGTGACCGTCCACCTAAGTGATTGATGGAACCCTGCATTACTATGTTTTGATTACATATTCTGTGTTTTCGCAAAACTATGAGATAAGAGTTGATTGGTCATCTGCATTAATCGTTTTGCAGCGCAGTTATACCCATGGTTTATTGCCCAATAAAAAAACGCGCTCATATAAATGGCTGGAAACAGCATCCCAGCAGCTGCCTGTCAGAAGCGCGCAAAAGAGTACTTCCGGCATTTGCTGTTTCTTAAAATCCAACAAGAAAATGTTAATTGCCTAATGGACTCGTTATCAGACAAAGAAAGCGTCGGGAAAGCGTGTTTTTAACTAATTTTATGTTGTTGATTGTTTTTGGCCGTAGTTCAGTGTTCATTATCGTTCCGTGCTCAGTATCGTATGAGACAATGATATTATAATAAGTTTATTCGGCAGCGGCCGGTAAACAGATCACCAAGCTTGCGCAGATTTTTAATTAAAATGATCAAAGTTTAAACATTAGTGTTGAATACCGATTACATAAAACTTGAATACTGATTACGGGTATACCACCGTAGTCCATAGGCGCCAATCGAGAATTTGTCCCAGTTACGGTGAAGAGTAACATCACATGGCACACCCAATGGCCAATGCATTGCCATGCATCATTTCCAGATCTCAAGTAAATCGTCAAACTTATTGCCTAATTTAAAGGACAGAATCTGTTTAAGGTAATCTTTGTAATCAGAGCCGGACTCTGCGTGTGCGTCATAGTGTTCTTGCGCAGAAGATTGCGAATCAGAATCTTCGGAATCAGATTTAGTGTCTACAGATATTTGCGCAGACGCTTCCGGAACGGGCACCAACAAGGCGAGCGTTAGCATGAGCAAACAGTTTGGAGGTAACTTGGTAGCAACATCATTTTTGACGTCTTCGAGAGTTTTTGGCTTTTTCTTTTTCCTCCACCAAAAAATATCATCTTCGTAAACCGTGGTTTTTGCAAACCATACTTTTATTATATTCACAGTTCATAACACAGCGGAAAAAACGGCCAGATGCCACAGTATCTCTGTCTTACATCATCCTCTTTCAACGAATCCAGCCAGGTCAACATGGCTCTGACCGCTTTATCCGGAAGTGCAGGGCACGAATGCTCTAGCACTGATTGGAAGTCTACTGCCAACGTGGATGTTGTTGATTCCGTAAAGCTATATTTCCAGTAAGGGAGTACAAGAACGAACGGCTCGTAACAGCAGGCCAGAAAACGACCCCGCGGGACGGTGCGGATCCGATTGTCATATGACCTCTGCGATATGGCCGTGAAACAGATCGAATGCTTGCTATTAAAGCAGTTCTTTAGTAGTAGATGGCGGGTCACGCTGGCATAATCAGGTGCTGGCTGATGCGCCGGTTGGAATGTTACAAAATCGTCTTCCGTATGCAACATTGGACACTGCCTAGGGAAGTCTACAAACTCGGGAAATGTCAGTACAGATTTGTCGGCGATGATCAGCCAATCGAGTTTTACGCGAAAAAAACTCAGAAGAGCATCCAAATGATGCAGACATCTCTCCCAATTACCGACGAGATAAATGATTTTGGTATTCACTGTTACTGTGCTGCACAGTAAATGAATTATGGTAGCGCGGTGTCCCTTTAAAGTCTACACTTTGTTGTAGTACTTACTGTATTGTGGCGTAGTGCAGTGGCACTGACGTCACGAGAATGTTGTGTCCGCTGTGACCTCTATGTGGTGTGTTGTCCAGCATGGCAACTGCGGTTGCATTGTGCCATTGTTGTCCTGATGACAACGATCAGTTGGTTGTTTGCGCCCTCAGTGGCGGTTCATAATAAATACATTATGCCGCCACCTTCAAGTCGTGACAGTGGCGTGAAGGATGTCAGTACTAGTGGCGTATAGGTGTTAATGTATGCTGCTTTACTGCCGGAACGATGCGCTCGACAAGCGAGGGAGAGGCACAACAACTCCATCCATCGGATGTAAAACGTGCTAGTGCTGGGAGCGAGTGCCTGAATCGTGGAGGGGATCCACGAGGGAAAGCAGGGCGGGAGGAGAAGTGCCGCACCTGTGGAGGCAGCTGGGAAAGCCGCGACGGTGGACAGGCGGACGAGTACCGTTCCTCCGTGAGGCCCGTGACCAAGATATACGTCTGCTTAAGGCTGCCCAGCCAAGGAAGAGAATTGGTTTCGGCGACGCACCTGGGAAATGGGCGAAGCCTGGAGACCGACGGTTCCTTCGTGGCAGAGGGGAGAGCGAAGCCAGACAGCCGTGGACGCCAGCGACGGTGCCAGTGGCAAGGAATAGTCTCTGAAATGATGAACAAGGAACGTGGTGAAAGGATGTAAGTTTCCATTGGATCAAGAAGCCGTGCGGATGCTTGTCAGCCTGGATGAGGCATGAAGAACGCGGTGAGACGGACGGCGTGGAAAGAGTGTGATGAATGCTGGACTCGGAGAGCCAGCCAGATGACCTTCACCAGCAAGGGAGAATTAGCGAGTTGTACGTACAAGGACGCAATTGTACGGGTTGAGTGAGTCTGTGCATTTTAATACGGAAAATGGAATTAATGCTCGTTGTTAAGAAAATTCGGTGCTTGTATCTGTACGTACGTGTTTTGACTAGTATGACTACGGATTTGTACTTCTTTGTTGGCACTTCAGAAGTGAAGGGCGTGTGGCGCAGTGCAGTGGCACTGACGTCACGAGAACGTTGTGTCCGCTGTGACCTCTATGTGGTGTGTTGTCCAGCATGGCAACTGCGGTTGCATTGTGCCATTGTTGTCCTGATGACAACGATCAGTTGGTTGTTTGCGCCCTCAGTGGCGGTTCATAATAAATACATTATGCCGCCACCTTCAAGTCGTGACATGTATTCACACGATTACATGTTTCAGAACAAATTCCGCACACAAGCAAATCTGCCAGACTCTGAAAACACGACAAACAAGACTGATGATAATCCAAAAGACAGAACCCACACATGCTACACAAACTAGTTCACTGGTTGAATGGCCAAACGCAAAGCGTTGAATTACTAGCCCCAGATTACATCGTGCGTAACAAGCAAGAGGTCCGGCTCCGGACTTCCACATCTCATTCATCCGTCCACAGGGCATGGAGGATTCACCAGCCAAGGAGTTCGCGAAAATGGCTACACACAGTCGACAGTAATGCGAGAGCAAGCAATGAGGGTTCCAGGGGCCATCAGGGTTCCAGAATGTAGATCCACGGTTCTCAGCAGCACCAGACACGGAAAAAACGCACACGAAACGTCGGAACGCTGTACTTGCTAGGTCACTGGTTGAATGGCCAAACGCAGAGCGTTGAAATACTAGCCCCAGATTACATCGAGCACAACGTCCAGAGATCCCAAGCGGTCCGTCTCCATGACCAGCGAACTTCTTCCCACAGCCCAAACTCCGGCCCCAGCAAGGCTCCAGACACCAGACAGGAAGACAGGGCGACATATGATAACAGTTATGGGCTTCGGAGTATCAAGAAAATGAGAGAAATGCACTCAGGGGGGACAGGGTAAAGCAGCGACACAGTGGTAATGAAGGCGCCCTTGAGTAGCGATGAGACGTGCGATCAACTCCGTCAAATTGTTTGTCCCTGCCAATCTGGTTCGAACCAGAAATGGCAGGGCTTCTTAATTTATCAAAAATGTTGACCAAAAAACACTAAAATCGCAGGAAAAACCAAGAGCTCTAGACAAAGTCTGTCTAGAGAAAAGTGTCAGTACACAACTTGAGCGAAATTTTTATGACTCGCAGAAACTACTTAAAGCAAAATAAACCTTCCAGATCCAGAACTTCTGTTTAACCAACGACTCACATGGTCAGTGGAATTAACCTCGTGCACGTTACGCTGAATTGGCCTGACTATTTATTGTAAACAATGCGCTAATTAAATAAACAAATACCCGATTGCTGAGATAGGCAAATAGGACAAAAAATTAAATGTCAGGTTATTATCCGATCTTCTGGACATTTCGATGCAAAAAGCGAAAAATAATAAAGATCAATTTAAATTACAACCATGGAGCGCTTTTCATCAAATTTTAAAATATTTTTAAATTTCCAAAAATTTTGACTTCAGGTTGCGGAGCGGCAGCAAATCTACGCACTTGCACAAGGTCATATTTTAGGGCATGTATGTATACAGTGCGGACGTACCTTCCATGCCCATGATCACGCTCACAAGTATGTCCAAAATTCTAGTCGCTGTATGCGTGGTCCTGCCATGATTCCGGCTGCCATGATTCCGGCTTATCCTCATCAGCACTGACCAGTACATCTATTCCGTCATCGATTTCAGTGTCTTGGATGTTGTAACTTGGTCCGGCCCATACACTCACCCTGCGCAGCTTCTTCATGGGCACCAGCCGCAGTTGCTGCTGACTGCAGCCGATGCGCACCCAACACTGATCGTTTTCAACTCCACAAACGTATCCACGGTACACGGTCCTATCGTCGCCCACGGTGTCGTCCATAACGTCCACAACAAATCGGCTGTAAACATTTGTTAACAGCGGAGACGTGCAGATCCGGGTGAACAAAAAATCCTCCATCATAGATGGACTATTCGGTGTGATCTTTTCACAAATTAGTTTACAGAATAATTATTTATAAACATGGCAAATACACCTTGGAGAGAGTGTAATCACTGTATCTATTTTCTCTGGCAATGCTTGCACAAGTCGAGTCACATCGGTTGGCGTGCGCGTGCCCTTGAGAATTAAATTTTGGCATAGAGAAATGTGGACTGTAATTCGTGCTGTTGCACGAGTAGATTGTGTGATTGATCAAAAGCAGTGTGCGACTAGCCAGTAACAGGCATGGACTGAAAGAAAATATGGGAGACTACCAATCGATACCATGTGTGTTGCTGGTTAATGCGATGATTGCGATCGATACCTCGCTGTTGATCGACATGGTATGTCGGTGACCGTTGGCAGACACCAGATGGACTGCACTTTCACTTCAATAGCCAGGAATAATGTAACAGTTTCCTTCTAAATATGCAACTATGAAATGCAGAAGCCGGTGATCTTACAGTACTAGTATTAAAAACGTATCTTACACTGAATTACTTACAACTGGTTAATTAGATTGTGGGAAAATCGTAATCTTATTACTGTAGATAATTATTTGCAACCGACTTGAAAATACTCTGCTTAGAACTGTTCCTCATTAAGCAACCTGCACCATATTCTTTTTATGGTTGCTCCAGATACATCATCACAATTCAAAACAGTATTTATTTTCATTGTACTTGCGCGGACAATTGCAAGGGAAAGCCACCTCCATACCAAAGCAGAGGAAAAACATCCGTAGGGTGTGTCACAACAGCAACACTAAATGTGCGGAACACTAAATAATCGGTCATTAACTGGCCAACTGCCCACCGGGCCTCGTAATTAGGTACATCAGCAAAGGTTAACAACAACACCTGTGTAAGAAAGGTCACAGGTGTGAACATCAGACACCCACCACTCATATAACGTTACAAGCATGCATTACAGATGTGTAACCAGTTCTTATGCACGGAAATGCGGAGAATTACGCTGATATAACCAGTATGCAAATGCAATATATAGCCATACAGAAAGGAGTAACATTGGACAATCTAGGACACAAAATAATTTCTTATAAATAAGTGAGTAGCGCTTCTCTGTGGCCAAACAAGCAGTAAAGACTGGCGAGCAATTAATCAACACCAGAACCTCCCTTACATTATGAATGTACACACAACACAGGTTCACTTGGACTTGGAATTTTGTGCTTCGAACGCATTGGTTCAGTCGGTGTCTAAACCTGAGCTCGGGCTTTCGGGATCAGCCGTTTCCGGCACAGGAACCATTAAGGCGAGTGTTAGCAGGAGCAAACAATTTGGTGGTAGTCTGGTAGCAACATCCTTTTTGACGTCTTCGAGGTTCTTGGGCTTTTTCTTCTTCCACCTACTCAATCATGTTGTCACATAGTTCTAGTTCTCGTTAAACCAGATCAGTAATTTTTTCGGAGAGTATGATAAATTTGCCGCACTTACAGTTCATAACACAGCGAAAAAAATGGCCATATACCGTAGCATTTTTTTCTTATATCATCCTCCGTCAAAAAATTCAGCCAGGTCAACGTGGCTCTGATTTTGTTATCTGGAAGCGCGGGGCACCTCTGTTCCAGGGCTGATTGGAAGGAGGCTGCCAACGTGCATGTTGTTGACTCTGTAAAGCTGTATTTCCAGTAAGGAATTGCCACAAGGAACGGATCGTGACAGCAGGCTAGGTGACGACTGACGAGTGCTCTTGACGGTTCAGGTTCGTTTGTCTTCCGGACACTTACACGAGACCACCGTTAAACAAATTGAATGTTTGCTATTAAAGCAGCAGTTCTTAAGGAGCAAATGACGGGTCACGGCGGCATATTCACACACCGGCTGATGCATTGCTTGGAACGTTTCGAAAACGTCATCCGTATGCAACATGGGCCGCGGGAATGGGTCAGGAAATTCAAGAAACTCGTGAAACCTTAGGACGGAACTGTCGGCTATGATCAGCCAGTGGAGTTTTACGCGCAAAAATGGCAGGATAGCGTTCACCATATGGTGCAGACATTTCTCCCAGTTACCAATAAGGTGAATGATTTTGGTGTTCTCGGTTACCGTGCTGCACAGTACGTGAATCATGGAGGCACGGTGTTCGCTGAAGGTGGTGCACTGCTGATGTGAGAACATTTTTAGAGTGTCGAGTAAATCTACGGAATGCCGCGGTATGATCAAACTGTGTTGGATTATTGCAGATTGTAGGGTTAGCCGGAACCATTTACACGTCCTGAAAGCATAGAAATTTCGGTTATCTAACCAGGGCACATTTTTCGGGTCTAAATTCAAAAAATTCTGATATTTTGCAAAAAGGTATAATACTACCCTAGTATAATTACAAAAATAATTTCATCTGCAAAGGCTCAAAGGGCGTGGCCAACCAACAATTAAATATTAACGTAGTGTTACATACTGTTTACTGTTATTTAGAGCACTGGTGCTGCGCAGTCTGATTATGACAGCTCCATTTTGATTTTGCGAGCGCCGCACTAGTTGTAACCGAACATCGCACCTGCTGATGTGATGCTGATCGAAGACATCCAAATAGGAAAAAACAGCCTGACGTAACTCCACAAAGAGGTCACGAAAACGCATTTCGCTAGGGTTGTTCAGGTCTGAAAAGCACATGGCATTAGTATGGACAAATGTCCTAAAATTTTGTTACCAGATTTTTACCAGAAATGAAAATGTTCTATTACGAGTGGTGCAAATTTTACACCGCTTAATTTTGCTTTATGATGCACATTGTGCGGTGTGCAGAATGAAGATAATTCATTTGCTATGGCTGGGAATGAAGTAATGTTTCCAGCAAAGAAAGGAACTTTACAACATATGATGATTTTTGAACAAAAACAAGGAATTCCTTATTTTAAGAAATCTTTTTTCTTAATTTTTTCTGAAAAAAGAACCAGAGCCAGCAAAAACCAGATCAAAACCAATCAGAGCCAAAACCGGTTTCATAACGCTCGTTTTAAATTCTAGAAGCTATTCAAAACAGTTTACAATTTTATTGAAATTGGCAGTGAAATTGGCCTACCTTCCATGCCCGTAATCACGCTGACAAGTTTGCCCAAAATTCGACCCACAACCTTCGTTGTTATTGTGGGCCATGATGTTACGAACCGCTTAATGGCGTAGACCGAGTCCTTTACAATCTTCCTCTCGTCGGGAAATGCCCAGCGACCTTTCGCCACTAACACGGCAACGCACTGATCAACAACCTCTAGAAACATAATCTGGCGGTTTATGCCACATCTCCACAAGAATAAACTACGGAAGTGTGGCATGTCCTTTATGTGCTCCAGTACATCAGCAATATCGGGAATGGCCCGTGTGAACTTGCTAAAAGGAATTAGCACGCGCCGAAAGGACTCCCTGGTCACGGGCGGCCCCAGTGGACCCGCCCGACGAATTCGCTTTAGGGCGGCGTTATCACCGTCCATCACGCGGTAAGCTTTGACCGTCTCATCCGGCAAGATGACCTCGATATTCAAGAGCGTAGCGAAAGCATGGCAAAATGATTCAGCGGAATACACAGGCTGCCATGATTCCAGTTGATCCTCGTCTACACTGATCAGGATATCCAGTCCATTAGCGATTTCAGAGATTTCAATAGGGTAACTTTTTCTGGACCAATTCACCCTGCGCAGCTTCTTCATGGGGACCAGTCGCAATTCTTGTTGCATGCAGCCGATCTGCGCCCAGCAATGATCATTTTCCACTCCACAGACGTACCCACGGTATATCGTCCGATCTTCGCCCACGGTTTCGTCCACAACGTCGACCATAAACCGGCTGTAAACATTCGTCAATAACGGTGTTGAACATATTCGCGCAAATAATAAATTCTCCATGGTAGGTGTCGGGTTTATCGTCCGATTTGGTTCGACATGCTCAACAAATGTACTGTATACAATGTTACAGCAAGTTATTCAAAATAGTCAAGGTAATACTTCAAGGAGAGGGAGCGCATTCCCACTGTTATTGGTTTTCCAGCTTGACCTACATCATCAGTACAGAACGTACAATATATGCACTGCTGTGGGAGAGATACTGCATAGTAGTGAGTGCATACTATTTTATTTTTAAATCCGATGATACAAAGTAATGTAACATCCACAAAAGGAACATGACAATACGAATTTAACAAAAAGCGGAAACAGGCGGCCGAATTACAGAGAACATGTGATCTAAATTAGCCGTGGCTGGTGCCGTTCCCAGGATGGATGCCGCGTTTCCCCGTTGGACTTCGATGCTGAACCTCTGGCGCAGATATTCCGTTGCACGTACCTCGCCTGTTTCCTGACGAATCATCTTGCCCACTTCAGTGATTACTCATACCGCATACGTATAATTTAACTTGTACTCGTATTATTATACTGGACATTGCAGTTCCATTCCGTGTATGTGTGTGTTTGGTTTGCCATGAGCAGTAGTACGACTGTACGCTATACTACCAGCAAGGAATGGGCTGGAAAGGATCATGGAGCGATACTAATCGATAGCCTGCTGCTCGATATTTATTGATTCACCGCGCAGCCGATCCCGTAAAATGCCGTTTGGATACCGAGTGGCACTAGGCCAGCAAGGACGCCGCGGGGACGGTAACGCGCAAATGTACCGATGAGACTGCGTTTTGTGTTTAATAATAATAATAATATCTTTATCGAAAATGGCCACAGAAGTAACAATAACTGCGAGCTCTGGTATCTTACGCATATCTACTATAATTATGTCATGATAAAAGTTAAAACGCAAGCAATGAAAAACAGCCTTTCTTCGCGGTAAAAGGTAAACTGCACGATGTTTTAACTTTTTAAAAATCTGATTCGAAATGCCCCGAGAGGTCAGTTAAGTGTTAGTTTGTTCGGATTGTTACTTTTAATTGCTTATTATTTCTCGCAACTTAAAGGAAGCCATAAGCTTTGAAACTGGTGAGAAATGTAATTCCTAAATACATAATCAATCTTAAATAAAAAATTCAGGTAAAGCTTTTTTTGAAATTTTAATTATCTTAAGACAAGCAGTACCCTGCCGTGTTAAAGTGGCACACATAAATTGTGTCAACTGCCGTTGGCTGCTTTTTCTTAAATATGGAAAAATTCACAAAAAATCGCACTGCGCGTCAGCACAGCTTGTATCGTCGAACGGACTATAATCTAGCTTGTCCAAATGAAACGTGAGATAACCGGTGGTCAGCATGAAAGAAAACTCCCTGCAAATATCGACCTTGACGGGGTCATTATCCGAAAAAGAAAGTCCCCTAAGCGAAAATCATTATTTTACTGGCTTTATGTCATTGTTTATGGTTGGTTGTGTCCCGTGTTTCGTTTTCATACAAAACCTTCAAAGTTTTTTAAGGGTAATACATCGTAACCCACGAGTGATCATCGAAAATTTGGCCCAGTTAGCATAAGGAGTGGCCGTGCATGGCACACCCAATCCACTGCCCCGCTTGATTGCTGAATTTCAACTTAATCTTCAAACGTGTTCCCAAACTTCAGCGAGACAATTTGCTTAATGCAGCCGGTAAAATCCGAGCCAGAGGTATCTGAGTGTTCGTCGGAGTCTTCTGGCGCAGACGTGTCCAAATCAGAAGCGTTAACTTCTGAATTCGAATCAGAGTCCTTTTGTGGAACCACTAGACACGCCTTCTCAACGGGCATCAACAAGGCGAGCGTCAGCATGAGCAAGCACTTTGCAGGTAATCTAGTAGCAACATCCTTCCTGACATCATCGAGGTGCCTCGGCTTTTCCTTCTTCCATCTACACAAGGACGTTATCACATCGTTCAAATTTTAACCATGTTACCTCATTTTTTAAGCTGAGGCGTTGAGAATTCCATCCATGTGTCGCACTTACAGTTCATAACAAAGAGGAAAAAATCGCCACATGCCATAATGTTTCTCTCTTAGGTCAACTACCGTTAGAGAATCCATCCAGTCTAACCTGGCTCTGATCTTGTTATCAGGAAGTGCAGGACAAAACTTTTCTAGAGCTGACTGGAAAGATTCTGCCAACGTGGGCGCTGTTTTTTCCGTAAAGTTGTACGTAAAATAATGTACTTCAATGCGGAATGGGTCCTGACAACAGGCCAGAGGCGGATGACGGGTGCGCGGGGCATGGCGAATTCCTTTACAATAAGGTGAGAAATACGAAACTGACGTCAAACAGATCGAATTCTTGCTGTTGAAGGAGTAGTTCTTCAGCAGCAGGTGCCGGGACACGGTGGTATAATTAACCTCCGGCTGATGTTGTATTCGGAACGTAACAAAATCGTCATCGGTATGCAACATGGTCAGAAAAGGGTCAGGAAATTCTATAAACTCGTGGAATCTTAGCACGGAATTGTCAGCGATGATCAGCCAGTCAAGTTTCACGCGCAGCAAATACAGAATAGCGTTTGCTAGATGGTGCACAGATTTCTCCCAGTTACCAATAAGGTAGATCATTTTGGTATTTTCTGTTACCGTGCTACACAGTACGTGAATTATGGTAGCGCGGTGTTCGCTTAAATCGCCGCACAGCTGTAGGGAGAACAGTTTTAGAGTATCGAGGACTTCCATGGGATAACGTGGTATGATCAGACACTGCTGAATGCTCGCCGAACATAATAAGAGACGGAACCATTTGCACGTCCTGAAAGCAAGGAAATCTGGTTTGCCTATGAAGCATGATGAGAGTGTGACAATACTACTAAAATCGATAAACCTACACAAAGGACTGTCGGGATCCAGAAAATACAAGCTGACTGGCCAACTTGTTAATTGGAAATTAGCTGAGTATCGTACCTGCAAATTTGGTTTTGGTCAAAAACATTCAGAAGGAAAATACGGTCAGACGTAGCTCCACAAACAGTTCACTAAATCGTAATTCACTGGGGTTGTCCAGGTCTAAAAAATACATAAATAACATCATTCCAATGCGCTGAAAAGTACATATTTAAGACATTTGTGGTGTGTGCTGCAGTTCTCCCAACAACTGCAATCTCATTTGTACCTTAATTACCACGTTATGTACATAGTACCACGTGTTGTAGTTCATTTCCTTCCGATAAATTGTGCGATGCAAGCTACTCAGTACCCTAGTGATTGAAAATGGGCCGTAACCGCTATAATCATATGATGATTTTTCTCTGCAAAACCCAATTCCACATTTTAAAAATTCCTTTTACTTGTTTATAGATATTCCAAAATTACATAGCTGGCACGAGGATTGTAGTCTGGTGATTTGTACAAAGGTTCATTTGCACCTAATATCTGTACTGAGTAAACTCACAAAACCCGGCGCTTTAGATCAAGCAAATTACGATTTAACGAATAAGAAAACAGGCAAAAAACTCAAACGCATTGTCTCTCCCCTAAAAAGATTTTGTTAAAAAAACCAAAATAATTAAACTTTGCAATAAATTTCATATATCTTATTTTTGATTTGGATGACAGAACAAAATCTTGCACAGCGGACAACAGAATTATGTTACTGCAATCTAAAAATGTCTACTTACATTCCATACCCACAACCACGCTGACAAGTTTTACCAACAACCACGCTGACAAGTTTTTCCAAAGTTCTGCCCACAGTCTTCGGGATACTTCTAGTCAGTGAAGTTGCGCATCGCTTAATGGCGTCCCCTACGTACTCGGAGAGGTACCTATCGTTGATGCTTTTGTCGCGACCTTTCGCGACTAACACGGCAACAGACTCATCCACAACCCCGAGAAACATTATGTGCTTGTTTACACTACACCTCCACATAAACTGACTGCGAAAGTGTGGCATGTCCTTTACGTGATGCAGTACATCAGCTATATTAGGAATATCCCTTGTAAAATCACAAAAAGGGATTAACACGCGGCGAAAAGACTCCTTCGTCACGAGAGGTCCGAGCGGTCCCGCCCGACGAACACGCTTCAGGGCGGCGGCATTCCCGTCCAACACACGGTAACTTTTGACCGTGTCATCCGGCATAATAACCTCGACAAGTAAGAACGTAAATTCGGGATAGCAAAAGAGATTCGCGGAGCACGTGGGTTGCCATAATTCCGGACCGTCCTCATCAGTCCTGACCAGGATATAAATTCCATTTCTGAATTCATTCTCTTGGATGCTGTAATTTGGATGGTGGCCTGATAATCCCACCCTGCGCAGATTCTTCATGGGCATCAACCGCAGTTGTTGCTGCATACAGCCGATGCGCACCCAACAATGATCATTCTCCACTCCACAGACATACCCACGGTGTACGGTCCTATTGCCGTCCTCAGTGTCTTCCACAACGTCGACAACGAATCGGCTGCAAACATTCGTTAAAGTGGGGTTGCGCATATTGGCGCAAACAAAAAATCCTCCATGATAGGTAAAGCTTTACCCCCGGCAGATAGGATGGGACTGCTGTACAAATCCGCTTTGCTGATTACAGTCGAAATGGCAGACGTATTCTGTAATTCCAATTTTTAAAAATCATTTCCCTGCCTTTAATTTTAAAGCTTAACTTATATTCTGTTGGAGTAGCAGCTTGCACTGTTGCAATGAGTACCTACTGTAAAGAAATATGCTGTACTATACTCAGACGCGATGTACATTTAACCAGTATAAACAGGAATGGACCGACGGGAAATAAGGAACGATGTCAATCGATAGCATATGCGCGGTGCGGCTAAATGATTTCATTCAACACGCTGCTGACCGCCTGCACTACACTTCAGTGCAGCTACTCAGTGCCCCCGTATGTCAGTGCGCAATTGGACTAGTGCATAGATGATAACACAGCCAATACAACTCCGTGAAAATGTACGCCGCCCTCCCTCCTACAAGTTTAATCTAAAACATCTTTCGCAATACAACATTTTTCTTACGACTGTTCGCGGTCCATATTTTCGAGAATTACAACAGAACATGTTTCAAGAAAGCTGACCCGCGTACATATCTCTATTGTACAGTTTGTACTCCCGTCCGAAATAAGATTTAAGTATGGACCTAGCGTTACTTGCGTTGTGTTTCTCCATAAGGCATCGCCGCCATTATTCTACTCTACTGAATTTTACCGCTTGCACAAATAAATTTAATGTTTTAGGAATGTGATGCACGTCAATTTTGCCCGGAGTAACAGTTATATTATTTGCGAGTTCCATAGAATTTCATACGACACAACTAATGTATGTCGATATCTTGTTAATTACAAAAATTATTATAGTTCTGGTTATCTACATTATTTAACGGTGCGTCATAA
>NW_026570690.1:0-18575 GCF_019649055.1 Paramacrobiotus metropolitanus | reverse complement strand
GGTATCGTCTGGAAGACTATCAGATTTCTCGTTATTTTCTTACGTCAACTTTCACAAAGTAAGAATGATATTCGTAATACCGACTACGCCCGACCACTGTTAGCTTGTTTGAACGAGCAGCGACAGTGCAGACTGCAGACTGGAGAGGTCACTAGCGAGTTCAGCAAGTGGAGTGGGCAGCGGTTTAAAAGCCGCTTTCGGCTGATTGGTGGAAATTTTAGTACTGCCAGTAGTTACCAGACTCGTCACTCCGGGCAACCGCTTTACGGCGTCACAGAAAAAATATGGATTAAAATTAATGCAATACGTAATTATTGATCAGCGCTTAACTCCGCTTTCAAATGGATTATGCTGTGCGGCCGGTAATAATATTATAAGTAGTGGAAGGCGCGATACATACGTAAGTATCATATTAAATTATTTCTTTATAATTTTCTAATTCTGCCTGGTAGAATTAACTCTGTACCGGTAAGTACAGACTGATACGGTACGAGTATCAGTACTTTAATTTATGTGCAAGAACTTTCATAAGATAATATTATGTGACGCTTATTTGGCTATTATGTAACGCTGAAAACAAATCTTTCAAAACATTATACGACAAGCTATGCACAGACAAAAAATAAACCATCAAGTTCATACTGCTTCTCAGCAGTTCTACAAAATTTAAAGCAGCATTACCACGCTGTATCAGCTATCTGCTTAATTCGAGCAGTTTCAAGCATACTGTATAGTGCGTATAATTATGACACATCACTGCAAACGTCAGTACATGGTACTCATAGTCGTACATATTTATATTCGTACATACTTATATTGAAATACATAGTCGTACATACATAGTCGTACATACTTACATAATAGTCGTACATACATAGTCGTACATACTTATATTATTGAAATCCGCAGCGAAGCAGTCCCTTCAGTTGTATTAGCTTACCTATTTAAATACCGGAAGCATGCGTAGTTTGTGCTAGCAGGAGTCTCTCTTTATTAGCGCAAGCCAGTTTCACTCATACAGAATATAAAGAGAACAGAAATAATTACAACAAAAATATTTCCTTAGATTTCTCGGCTCCATCCATGGTTCCGAGTATGGAAACTACGTTGCCTCTTTGGATTTCAATCCACAAACGCTGACGGAGAAATTCGAGTGAGCAAAGCTCACCAGTACATCTGTATGCTGCTGTAATTAGGGAATTTTAGATTTCACATGGTTTAGGCTCCGTGCACTAGAAACTACTGCGTCACCTAAACAGTACGTTAGCAGAATGAAAATCGTTTAAAATGCTTGTACGGACGCACACTTGCTGTGACGTACAGCTTGAAAATAAATCGAATCGAGAGTGCCGAGAGCGTTACCAACCTGCTGTCGGGGAGGCGGTTAGAGCACACAAAAAAGATCCACAGGCAGCATACGCTGGCATATCGCTCAGCCATATGGCTGAGCCGTTGTACAGACCCGCGTAAGGCAGATAGTTTTTACGCGTCAGCCAGCGACGTTGGTTTACGGCGCCTTACGTCGCGAACGGACGTAAATCAACCCGTAACGCCAACGCCTACACGAAAATCGAACTGTACGGAACTTGGTTTGTGAAATCTAAAATTCGCTATTGTTTGCCAATTTCCTTCACTAAACATGATGCCGACTTTCCCCAAGGTCACACACAGTTTCGGAGTTGTCCAGTTCTAGCATCGAATTTCGAAACTTTAGAAATGCCTGAATGTTCTAGTATAATTTTCGCGCTTTTTCTTGCGACCTTGCTCTCAGCTTTTCCGGATCCTACCTAGTAACTTTTCAGCAGTTTAGTATGTGTGCGTTTTCAAGATATTGCTGGGCTTGCATCGGTTTACAGGGGATTAGATCCATATATCACAAATTAATGATTTTCAAGTAATTCGTCATCTTCACCATCAAACTGTTTATGACGTTAATTATATTTATTTAACCTTCAGTGTGGTGGACACCGGACAATGTCATAAAAACATAAAAACAACATCATCGACAAATCATTTATCACCGTTTATCGTGCTACGGGTGACAGACAGTCCATCCACTCCGCTAGCGCTGCATATACCCTATTAGTATGTTTTTCTTCAGCGGTTGTAAATTTGTACTGTGTTGTCGAGTCAACTTGGCACCTTTTTTTACAGTGAGTCGTATCCGCTTAGTGTATAACTCACTGTACGAAAAGGTGCCAAGTTGACTCGACAACACAGTAATTAAATTTTGTCGACAACTTGTGGTCACATAAGTTCAGTGAAGTGAAGACTACGCACTGATTTTGTACAGGGAAGACTGAAGGTACTACACATTGATTTTATAGGTTACGACGTTTCGTTAAATTTCTGTCACAGCTCGTCACGCCACATTGTTTATATAAAATTGGCATGTCCGGTGCATGTAAAATATTAATATCTAATATACATATTTATCGTTCATAATATTATTGAACAAATATCTAAAACTTAGAAATATCATAAACGTATTTATTTTTCAATATATGTACTTCAGAAGTTGAATAAATATCGTAGTCTCTGTGATTAATTTTCATGGATAACACATTAATAAGCAATGGTACCATACTTGTTGTAATTCGTAATACTATGCACATGCTTCGGGCTAGCTTCGGCCGATTGACAGGTGTACAACGACAAGCTGTCAGGCTTGTCGACAACTGGAGAGCGTAAAGATTTAACTGAATACTCAGCATCTTCCTGATGTTAGAACGACGGCCACTACAATAGTTACTCCCATTCCATCACAAGCGCCTTGATATTACCTGAGTACCAGACTAACAGGGCGCCCTTTTCCACAAACTTCTATAAGTTCTATTGATCTTTTTTTTTCACGAGGAAAGGGATTCGAGTACTTACACATGTACATGTATATTCATGAATACTACACCGTCTACACTACATTCATGAATATCACTAATTTTATTATTCAGAATATACAAATAATAATATTATGTGCACGCTGACCGTTAGGCTTTATGCGCATCAACAATAAAATTTTGCAAATGGCTACTTGATGAGTCTCCTCCAAGTAGTTTTTTTTCCGGCTACACGCTTCAAAGTCGGTGAACGTACCCGATTAGTTTAACTTTCTTCGGTGTCATGAGAATGGTTGTTATCAAGATGATCGATGGCCGTTAGTGGCAGGTCCACGCACCAGTGCTTCAAACGATATTTCGAAAACGATAGAACGTGAATAATTATACAACGATACATGTGTCGCATGGCGTAACGGCCCGTCGATTGAACACGTCTGGCGAGTGGCGACAAGCTGCATGTGAGAGCAGCGAGGAGGTGTCTGGCGGCGTCAGGCTGTCCACGGCAGGTTGTTCGAATGTAAAGGTTACCTTTTTCGGTGAGAAGGGGAAAACGGTTTTGGCCGTTTACAGTTTTTTCTATCATACCGTATATTTTTATACCTTTTCATATTTTTTATGTTTTCACCTCCTTTGGCTTTAGTGATTGATTTATTTCCAGATGAACATAATCGATGTGAAAGTTATTTGCATATAACATGCAAACACTGAAATTCATAACATGTAATATTATGTAACTTCAGTGTTATTTGCAACTGAAATTACATAATTATGGGACACAAATATAAATATGCAAGCCAAGAAAAGCACTTTTCTTCACGTCACAGCGACCTCCCCTTTACGGCAGTTGGTCCATAATGCGTGACGCAGATATGCAGAACTTGCATATCCCGCTCAGGATAAGCAAAATAAAGAAACTACTCCGGAGTAGTTTTTTTGAAATGGCAACCCAAATAAGTGGCTTATTTCTCGTACTACAGCATAAGCGCATCGCGTGCTCTTCTATAATTTATCTTTTTTACTTTTGTTTTGAAGTTTTCCTAACATTTCTGTATGCCATAATAATTTACTCTTAATAATAGTATTGATTAACCAGTTTGATGAATTTTTTGTCGTTGTATAATTTAAATGATGGCGGTACGCAAAGGGGCTCCCAAAATTAACAGCTTAGTCTTGCAAGATAAGCTGCTGTTTATTGGAAGCCTCATTATGACTCAACTTAGGCTGTGACGTGAAAAAAAGTACTTATCTTCGTTTGCATATTTATATTTGTGTCTCATAAATATCGTTATGTAATTTCAGTGAATTTCTGTATTTACTTGTAGTTTGCGTCAAAGCTAAGATCTCTGGTATTCAGTCTGGTGCTTTATTTGCTTGTTTTTGGCGTAAGCTGTGCATGCAGGTTTTTCGTGCTTTATTGTTTTTTCACGTCTGCAACAGCTGCTTCGGTCGTCTTACTACCAAGAAAACGTAAATCCGTGTACAAGCCCGTCCGGATGATGAGCACGATAGAGAACAGCGAAAAATGTAAACGTTAGTACATTTAGGCATTGTGGCAAACGTAGTGTAGTGGCCATCGTGCTAAGCGCTAACATCGCGCTTAATATGCGCAAGCTGTACCTTTACGTGCTCCTCATCCGGACGGGCTTGTACAAAGTAGTGGCAGCCGGAGCGCAGCAGCTATGAATGATAATTATGACTCCTGTCTCGTAATTAATAATAATTATCTACTATTAAAAATTCAATTAATAATCATTTACCATCAAATATTGATATTAATTTGCACACTGTCTGCGTAGCAATATAGAGTAGTACGAAGTACACCTTCCAGTTGTATAAGTAATTTCTGGAGTTCTCTTATCGTTATTTACATGTATAAGCGTAATAAACCGACATCCACTTCTGCATTTTTGCTGAATTAGAGGACATTTGCTGCGCTCCTGTCACCTACGAGTCTACGAGTATCTACAGAATAGTGAGAGCATATTTCACCGAGAAAACTTATACAAGTATCGATAATCGAATGGAATGCATGCAGTGTATTCCAAGTTCAAACGCAGCTGAAACCGAAACTTACACTCGATAAACCGGCATGCATGTGCCAAGCAGCAGACGCCAAATTTTTCTCTAACAGCCGGCTTACAATTTTGCCGGGTTAGACTAAGGTCACGAGAAGGCGTTCCCATGTAATTGACCATGGGAAAAAGCGCCTCGGTACCTGCCTTGCTGCACAGAAACAGCTGCGGTTTCGCCTCCGCGGTTCGCTTATTCTACGGTTTGCTAATCTTTTGTCCTGGACAAACACCGAGTGTTTCTGAGAAGGAAGTCGAGGATGTTTCCCTGCTGAGTAGAAGTAAATACCGAAGCCCATAATAACTAGTGACGATAGCGGGATACGAATATTATCAGTAGTGCAAACGCAGTGCAATGCAATTATTATTAGTGCAATGCAGTGTATTATTATTATTGTGCAATGCAATGTGCACTGAACTGTGTAGTGCAATGCGTATTATTAATGCGAATGTTGTAAGTATTACAAAGTACTTTACCGGTAACTGGTGTATAATTATAACTGACGCACAATAATAACCAACAAGCACCGAACTTCGCACTCGGTGGTTTCTGGTTAAAATAATTTTTGTTTAGAGTGCAACAAGAGCTTGCGATGCAGTCGTTGGGAGGCTCCGATGTTGATCAATATCCCGGTGGGCAGTTGTACAGTCTGTATATTATGTTTATACGATCCTTGCGTTAAAGCGCTGCACGCCATTAACAGCACGATTCAACAAAATGTCTGATTTTATTGGCGTAAGATTTCAATAATAACAAAATCACAGCCGAGCTGAGAAGAAAAACAACATCGGGCACTAATCATTCCCGATCAGCCAATCTAAAAGCTAAAAAAACGTCCTCGTTATCTCGCATCTCATTAAATGTTCCGAGGATGTCTTGTATCGCTGCTGCATACCTGACCCAGTGCCGCTCTACAGTAGTATAGGCTTCTGGCGAAGCTTCGCCAGAAGCCTATACTACTGTAGAGCGGCACTGCCTGACCGCACGTATCATGTTCCGGGTTTGCACTTGTCTTCACTAGCACAGTAATTGATTTGTTTGCAGGCTCCGTTTAGGAACGAGAAACCGGGTGGAGATCTGCACGGATATCCACCGCTCGTCTGCAAAAACACGGAAGATTTCACTAACCTGACCTGCAACTGCAGCACAGGAGGAAATAAATGCTTACTTCGACACAGGTTTCAGGTGCATATGGATTCGGATTGTCCCTGCATTCCTGTGTATGCTCACACGGGGCCACACATGATCCTGTCGGTCCTCTGGCGTTGCGGAAGTGGAAGCGCATCTGCAGACGGATGCAGCGATGGTGTTGTCACACTGCCTCTGACCACAATCCGGAGATTGCGACTGCTACATTCATGTACATCGGACAATTACAAGACACTGTAAAACTGTTAATAAACAACGCCTTATTCAAAATGCATATTTTGCAAAATGCAAATGCCAAATGCCTACATACCGTAATTATCGAATTTGTGGCCCTGGGGTACAAATAGTTCCGAAGAGCTATGGCGGAGGGGGGCTTATTTCGGGAGGGGCGCAATTTCGGGGGTGGCATTATTTTTCGAACGGTATATTTTGGGAGGGGCATTATATTTCAAACAACTGCACATCCTGTTCTAGTGAAATTGACCGCAGTAATTATCGGTATACGCAACAGCGCAACCTTCCCGGCATCATTTTCGACCATATACTAAGGTCCCTATACACTTTTTTGCCTACAAATACCGCATTATGTTGATGTCCGTTTAATGTTTGTTCACAATTTTATAAAGCATTTGCGGTACACCTATCATTTTGCAGCGCTTGACATTTAATAACGGCCCCCTGGGGCGTAATTTCGGGGGGTGGCCTTATTTTTCAAACAGGGTCGGGGAGGGGGGCTTATTACAGGGGGGGCTCTTATTTCGGGGGGAGCCACAAATTCGATAATTACGGTATATGGCAAGTCAGTCGATGAAGTTCGTATACTGTAACCTTAGCACACGTAAGAACCGTCTCTGTTCGATCTGGCACGTTCCCATACTTCGGCATGGATTTGACACTCGTAATCTCTTTGAAAATGATAATACTCGTAATTATGAAGTTATGTATAACTATCCTTGCCTTGATATAGTGAAGTTTTCTATGGTCTTTGTCACCAGTACAAGTGTCATATCGATACCGAACTGGGCAAATGCATTCGTATCGACGCGGGAAATCTTTGCATTCTCCACGACTGCATGGTTTTATTGCGCACTGGTCAATTCCTGCATTTTCCATGAAGTGATCAAGCAAGACGACTGTGTGAAAAACGCAATATCCTTATTCGGTATCACGAAGCTACACATGTCCATGTGATGCCGGCTACGAGTTTGCGGGCGGAACATGCGGGTCAGTAAGTTTATCGTTATTGCAGTTTCGAGATCTGCTTACCGTTCCAATTGTGGTCTTTTTTTATATACACATGTGTAAATATCAATGAGTGCATACCGCTGCCTTGTGCACTCAACGCACAGTGGCAGGACACGGACGGTGGCTTTAATTTATTGTTTGTGCATCCTCCTGGATTCACTCTGAAATCCCAAGACAACGATCTCTAAAGCTATCAGTAACGTTACTACTGTGCGCTTTAGCTTTCTTAACCCGTTCCACACCATGCGTGTTAGGCCGACATGGTGGAGGACTTATTTTCTATAATCCGCTGTTATGGTCGTAAATTGGTTTTAATTGTTTTATTTCAAAGAAGAAATGTTAGGCGACAATTTAAAATATATAACCGATAGCTTTACCGTGTCCGGAGGGCCCAGAGGGTGACCAAAGATGGTCAAAATTGACCAAACGGGGCTCCCGGAGTTCCTGCTTGTCTATACCGCCAGCCAAACATCCGATAATTCCCACAAAAATCACAGGGGAAGTAAATGCTTAGCTTTATAAAAGAATGAGGAAACGTAAAGAAAAAAATCGTTCACTGGTCAGTGCTGGTCAGTTGAAAATACCATGTCGGTCATGACACGGTTGGGCAAGGTATTAAATAATCGATATTCTTTATAAATTCATAACAATTGGCAGAAAAATCATACACAATACAACATAAAATCAAAATAAAGCCCTTAAAAAGCTGTATTAACTGACGTGCGAATAGTGGTCAGCAAAGTGACCACTGGTCAGCACTGACCGGAAATTTGAAAAAAATGTATTTTTGACTGAACGCCATTAACATCAGCTTAAATAAAGTCCAAAACAATTGCGTAATGACTGCTTTCAGTAATTATAAAATAGGTGTGACCCGTAATACCTACAATGGACTGCAAAAATGACTCAACGTCGGGCTCGACCAGTTGCGCGAACAGCTGTACAGTGCTTCGCTTGTGTGTGAAACGTCACTATTGCCATGTACAGACAGAATGTACTGCACCGGCTACTCTGTTGTGGCAGATTTCGTGTATTCTTTGCTAATGTCAACTGAATTAAGCTACAATAATGAGAGAGAAATTTTGTAAATGTTATTCATCTCGCGTTAATACACTGCCAGTTGAGCTTTTGCCCTTGCTTCACAGTGATAAAACACATAATTTGGAGCTTCCGGTGCAAGAGTGCTCGTGCGTCGTAGCCTTTAGAAATCAGTCGGCACAAAGCGGAGAGTATTACGGATAGGAGAAATGGCTTAGTAGTCGTGTCTTCCTTTCTGAATACCTAAATTTGTAGTTTTGAATAAACGTAAGTGACAGATTTTTTTAGCAAAACTTTGCTGACCTTGCTGCTCGATACTTTCGTATATCTCAGTAATTGGTCACTTCACTCACTTCTAATACACTTTGAAGAAGTTGGCCACCGGTCAAATAACGATGATGATCATCGCACACATGCCTCCTCCTTTTTTTTACGGTATTCCATTAAGTTGCACGACCAGATATAGCATTACTTCCACTGTATACGTCACTCGGACTATGTACAGTACGTACACGTCATTTACATTAAAGCCGATGACCAGTTGTCCAAAACATAAACAGAAGTGACCAACTATTGCGAAATACACATGTAGCACTTATGTAATGGCTCAAATCAGTGCTTTTTCGCTCTAAAATTTTCCTTGACCACTGGTCATCTCGATGACCATCACATTGCATCTATCACAAAGTACTCGTTGAGATCTATCGTTTGAGCTATTGACATATTCTGTGCGATTTTTCTGTCAGTTTTTATAAACGCATTAGATAACATGTCGGGGCAACATGGTTACCATGCGTGTTAGGCCGACATGGTCATCTCCTGCTTGACCTATGGTCGCTGAAATTTTGAAAAAATTATTTTTCTCTTAATTAAATTTTTCTGTCCCAGACTGCCAATTTTCAAGACTCTAGTCCCATCCCTTCCAGTACCCGGTTTTCCTGGGTTAACTGGCTTCGGATGTGATACGCAGAAATGTATGTGAACCGCTATCGTGCTACCGTGATGTCACTTGTCGTCGACAAGTTGTCGGCATACTACCTACCAAAATCAGTAGCGATGGACAACTGGGAGTGCCATATTAATTTTGCCCAGGGATGTATCTGGTCAGTGCAGAAGTGTTTCTGCATTGTTAAGTTGAATTATGGAGATTATTTCTATTGTTTCTACTGTAAGTCGTGTCATTTAATTTGTCTTCATTTAGGTTTTTGCTGATTCATACAGCATGTACATGTACAGATACATGTGTATGTACATGCACCAAAGGCTTCCAGATGATTCCAATAAAATCCAGATCGTCGGTACTGCTGGTACGAAAAATGTAACTTAATTAAATTTTTCAACGGTATAATTATTATTTTTTGCAGATATCAACGAATGCATGACTGAGCCCAGTCTGTGCTTGGAACGGTCGCTGTGCTGACACCGTCGGAAGTTACACGTGTGAATGCAGCAAAGGTTACAAAGTAATCCAGCAAAGGTTACAAAGCTTTCCAGTACTTCAATTCGAGAAAACTGAATATTATAATTACTATTATAAAATTTTTAATACAAAGACCAAAGTTAAAAATATAAAAGTTTAGTACTGTACTCAAAGCGTACCAACTAGGTACTGTGAATGACTATTGTTCGTGACGTTTATCATTCTAATTTACTAAATTAGCAGTATTAGCAGCTTACCATTAGCTTTCCTTTGCCACACTAGTCTTTTTATAACTTCATGTTATTCTCGTCCTTATCAAACAATGTTTATTGTTTTAAATGGGCATGTCATCGCCCCTGGATGAAAATTTCCCTCATCCAGTATCGGAGGGTGGCTACGGGGCCTAGTCTGGAGAATTTCTCCAGAGACTGTCGTGGCAGTTGCCCCGTAGTTATCGAGCCCCCACAGTTCTATACTCCGTAAGTACTCTTTTTTGATCTCCTACCGTTCAGATCTGTCGCTGCCCAAACGTTTTGTTGAAAGGAGAATGACGAATCCTCTACAATGTCCGAAGTGTCAGACAGTCCTTACCAGCGCAAATTACCTGGCGAACCATCTCAAAAAGCCCCCCAAGTACTGCAAGCGGGCCGCAGAGCAACGGCTGCGATCCCAGCAAGCCAGGCGCAGTACCACCCCCACCACCCAACAGCGAGCCAGCCAAAAGATTTGCCAGCACGACTTGCTGAGCTACGCGAACTTGTCCATCTACCAGATCACATCCCCAAAGTACACGCGTGATTGTGGCCGAAGCATTGAACAGCACCCTGGAAAACGTCGCTTCCAGCAACTCCATCGAAGCATGGACCGATCTCCTCGTGTTCAGCTACGCAACTCTCGGGCAACCAAAAGCAGCTCCTGGTGAAAGATCAGACATGACTTACCCCAATGTGATACGTCAGAATCTGCAGCAGAAAAACCCTCCAGAAGCCAATCAGGGAGAACCACGCAGGCAGGCACAGCCTGCAACGGACCCTGAAGATCCAGTGCGCCTCCGCAAGCGAGTTAGTCGCAAGCTTCAGGACGGAAATGTAGCTGGCGCTGTACAGCAGCTGGTGAGTGAAGAGTCAGTGATGCCGCCATCCGATGATACCTATTCGCAGCTACTCGGAAAACACCCCCACAACCCGTCGAATGTGCAACCGCCCTCGGGTGTCGCAACCCCACTGCCACCTCCCGTGTCTCCCGCTGAAATTTTGGAAGCTATCCGCGCGTTCCCGAATGGATCGCAGCAGGTCCAGACAGGATGCGGCCGCAGTATTTGAAAGATCTGACAACAGTGAAGAACCAAGAAACTACCAAAAAATTGTACGGTTCGTTCGGCTGGCGTAACGAACATCATGCTAAGGTGAGTACCCTTGAAATCGCCAAAATTCTGTATGGAGCGAATCTGTTCGCCTTTAAAAGAAAGACGGAGTACTCGCCCTATCGCTGTTGGTACGGCACTCAGACGGATTATGTCTCGCACCGTGTCTTTCCGATCATCACACCTGAACAGCGTCTTGCAACCTGTCCAACTGGGTTTCGCAACGAAAGGAGGCGCGGAGGCAGCAGTCCACGGCGCACGCTACTTCATAGAAGACGCTATAAACGGAGACAGACCGCAGGTTTTTCTTAAGCTGGACGTGAAAAATGCCTTCAATTCTCTCGACAGGAATCGCATTTTGGAAGCTACAGAAGAGTTTTTACCAACATACTCACTGTACGTGCGCCAGTGCTACGGTGAACCGTCAGTACTGCTCCATGGTGGCTACCAAATTTCGTCGCAAGCGGGCATACAGCAAGGCGATCCCCTCGGCCCGCTACTGTACTGTCTAGCAACAATCGGCCCACATAAAAACCTCAAATCGAAGTTAAAAGAAAGTTTCCTCGACGATGACGCGCTTGGTGGTGACCCAGATGACGTCTACGACGACCTGTGTTTCCTAAAGGAAGAGCTGGAAATGCGCGGCCTGGCGTTGAATATCGCGAAATGCGAATTGGTTGTTGTGGGAGGCACCGAAGATGAACGCCAGACTGTTATCACAGCCTTCCTCCAGTCTTTTCCCGATCTCCAGTGCCCACAGTTGGGCGAGCTGCAGTACTTGGGCGCTCCACTCCACGATGCTGCCGTGGCGGGGGCGCTTACCACAGCGACAGCACAAATTGCCCGAATTGTGCGGCGACTGAAATTACTACCGGCTCATCACGCCCTGTACCTACTGAAATGCAGCATGGGACCGGTAAGAATGACATATAAGTTGCGCACTGCTCGGTGTTATCTACAGAGAGGACTACTGACCGAATTTGACGTAATGATTCGTGAATGCCTTTCGGCAATCACCAACGTGAACATCACCGACGTGAACTGGGTGCAGGCATCCCTTCTAGTTGCAGAAGGTGGTCTCGGTATCCGGAGTATTAAGAAGCTTGCTCTTCCGGCCTTCTTGGCCTCGGCTTACTCAGTGACCCGACTGGCAACCGAAATAACCGACTTCGATCCGGAAGTGTACTGCGGCACCGCCGAAGCTGAGTGGCAGCGTGTAACGGAAGCCGATCTTCCAGCTGTGGAAGCCCGAAAATTTCAGAAAATGTGGGATGAACCAGTCATCCAAACTTCCGTAAAGATGCTTTCTGAAAAGGCCCAGTCCGACATTTCTAGCCAAGCACGGCTTCTGGGTGTTAGCACCAAGGACAACGGAGCATGGCTGGATGCACTTCCAGCTGCATCACTGGGAAATCTGCTGAACGACTCTGCATTAAGAATCGCTGTTGGCCTGCGTCTTGGAACAGCGATCGTTACTCCGCACCGATGCATTTGCAGTGAATGGGTGGACGCACGAGGCTACCACGGCTTGAGCTGTAAGAAAAGTCGGGGCCGGAAGTCACGACACAGCAGCTTAAACGCGACGCTCAAACGAGCCTTCGCCTCCGCCACCATTGAGACTGAACTCGAGCCTTAGGGTTTATCGCGAACCAACGGCAAACGCCCAGATGGAGTCACCTTAGTGCCATGGGAACGAGGCAAGATGTTAACATGGGATGTGACATGTGTGTGTACAATGGCCTTATCACATATCGCAGCAACATCCACGCAAGCCGGCGCAGCAGCGGCTCAGGCCGAACGGAAGAAAATTGGGAAGTACCAGAACATCACGCAGGACTACCTGTTCCGTGCGGTGGGCGTTGAGACATTAGGACCACTCGGACCGGGAGCATCCCAGCTAATCACTGAAGTGGGCAAGATGATTCGTCAGGAAACAGGCGAGGTACGTGCAACGGAATATCTGCGCCAGAGGTTCAGCATCGAAGTCCAACGGGGAAACGCGGCATCCATCCTGGGAACGGCACCAGCCACGGCTAATTTAGATCAAATGTTCTCTGTAATTCGGCCGCCTGTTTCCGCTGTTTGTTAAATTCGTAATGTAATGTTTCTTTTGTGGATGTTAGATTACTTACTTTGTATTCGCTCATCAATAAATTCGTCAAGTAATCCTCTAACCAAACGACCGATTACGACACATACGTTCACCTACGTTTATGTCGTAATTATCTGTGATGACTGAAACCTGACAACGGTAACTTTGCAAGATAAAACACCCACAGCTTCTGCATTTCTTCTGCCGAACAGATGTGAACGAATGTGAGACTGCCGCTCCGTGTGCACAAGGAACGTGCACTAATGTAATGTACAGAACGATTTTGCCTGCACATTAGAATGATTTACAGTACCGCTGTTGGGACAGATTTTTGTGCGGGGACAGATTTTTGTGCGTTTTAACAGCCGGGTTTCCCTTTTCTAGCATACTCTTGATGACCGCGGAAAAGCGACACGCACTTAGCTTATGGTTTCCGCTCACATTTCGTTTAAAGCGACCAAACTGGGCGTATCTTCGTGTGCTTTAATTCACAGGACGCGTAGTATTGCGTACAGTTTAAAGTTTAAACCGTATCTATAAACCAAAGCCACTTTTGCCGAAGTATTCCGTTATGACCGAAATCTGTGTACAATGCAGTGAATGCAGAATAAAAAAGCACGGTAGATGCTTCGATTTAACGTCTACTGAAAAAATGACCGCTTCCGGAGTGCTGGCACTTGTACGCGACTGCGCACAGGACATGTTCGCGTTGCACATGGTTAGCTGATTTTATCACTTAGTTCTCAACCGCATGCTAACTGGCGTTTTTCCACGGTTTCAGTCCAAGACAGTACGTGCAAAACAGACAAATTGTCATCATGACAACTACAAAAACTTTAAAAAAATGCCGTTTAACAAAAAGGAAGATTAGCTGGCAAGGGTGGAGGGGAGGTTCTCCTCGTCGTCACTGATGAGGCCCTCCATGCCCGCCCCCGCGGAGTGGTCGGTGACGTTGAGATCCATGGCGCTGGCGTCGCTGTGGACGCTGCGCTCGTGCTCCGTCTTCCCGTCGACGCGCAAAAGGAACTCGGAGACGGCCTTGGCCATCCCGCTGACCACCATCGCCTTCCTCGCCCAGGTCCTGGCCTCCGCCGTGTTCCCCGCCTCCAGCTGCATTCTCGCCAGGAAGAGGTAGGCCTCGCCCAGCTCCGTCGCGAAAGCACTGCGATTAACGTCCTCCTGGCCTTTGACGAGCCCCTCCTCGCAGGCGGCGATGTAGCGCTGGAACGCGATGGCCGCCTTTGCAACATCGCTCTTGCTCAACACCCGGCCTAATTTCCCAATGGCGCCGTCCTCCTTGTCACCGTTCTGGTACGACTGCAAAACAGAAGGACCGTATCAGTGGCCTGTGTTTCCTATATACATACAGCTTCCCATTACGACAGGGCCGGCAGGCGGCTTATGTTTACACTAAATGTTAAACCAGTACCAGACTGTTCATAACATATAAATAAATAAAAAAATCCATGCTATTTGCCGGTGGAACGGTGAAACCAACGATAGTCATAGAAATTTACCGAAATAAAAATATTTTCAGAAACCTTGTGTTGTACTTTTCAACAAAACACACGCTAGAATAAACACACGTAGATTGTAATAAAATAAGATAACAAGCTAATGATTTTACAAAATAAATGTAGTAAAAAAAATAAGTATTTGTAATGATTGGCGCAACGGCGACAAAGAAATGGAAGGAAAATAACCAACGTAGGTTCGTACCTGCCAGTAGGCGCGAGCGGCGTCATCCGGTTGGTTGAGTTTGACGAAGACGTCCCCGAGCGCACACCAGGGCTTGGGGTCGTGGAAGGCGTTGTCAGCTGATCGCTGGAAGTACACATGGTCAGAGTACTTTGCGCTCTCGTGCACCTTCCCTAGTCCGAACCAGGCCCTGTAATCCCGCGGGTCGACCTGCACGGCCCGCTGCAGGCAGGCCACCGCCCGCGGCTGGTTCTTCAGCTCCAAGTACTCGTGCCCCAGGAAGAGCCAGGCCTGCGGCAGATCGGGGCAGCCGCGCAGCGCTAGTGTCAAGTGCTCGACGGCGCGGTCGTGCTGGTCGCGCAGACCCAGGTAGTTACCCACCGCCACGTTCGTCTCCGCCGCCAACCGGTCAATCTCGTGCAGATCTCGCGCTAAACGCGCCAGCCGCGTCTGTCAAGAGACACAATTTATACAAACGATTATTTGCAGCTAGTGCTGGCAAGAGAATCGGTATGAAACAAATTACGTATAAAAATCTCCAACCGCTCACAAAGCAAATGAAATGTAAAACAATTATCTTGGGTAAAATGATCGACTGTGTTTGCACAGTTTTCAAGCCGAAAAGAAAAATAATTTATACAAACGATTATCTGCAGCTCGTGCTGCCCAATAAACGTGTCAATTATTACAATTACAAGAATCTCAAACCGCTTAGAATAGAAAAAACAACGTAAAAAATATAAATATCTACACAAGCGAAGTAATTTTAGTTTTTTTCTCATGCCGCGTTGACATCATTTCGAGCTAAATGTGTTTGCCACTCTGCTACGATGTCGCTCGGGATATCCGACGGTCTTTAACACACTCAATCAACGTTTTACACAAAGCTGTTCAATTTTGCAACTGCATTTTCCTCGTTAGTCGGAACGGATCCTAATGGAAAGTTCAATTACATTTGTAGCAAATTATTAATTTGCGCTTTTAATGGTAAAAAGAGAGGCACATACGACCATTTACGGCTGGTGCGTCAGAAAATTTGTATTTGATTAATCGCTTATTATTAGATTCACAACAATTTTATTTTAAATCAGATCCAGCGTTGAGTTACGAGTATTATTCGTATGCCACCTGTTTCTGTAATATTTATTTAATATGTATACCAATTATGAAAAACGTTACAAGCAAAATTAGTTCAATCAACGATTACAGGATCTGCAGATTTCCGCTTCTGACAACACGGCTTTTAATAAATGCGACAAGGTATAACCATTGCATGTTTACTAGTCACTCCGCTACGAAACTCACCGTCTGTTATTGTGGAAATATGCGTAATTATAGAATACACTTATTTAACATTCAACAAATCTTAAACTTCAGGGGCTTACTTTTGTAATTTACCAGGGCAGCGTTACCGGCCCCCCTCTCAGAAAAATTTCGTTTTTTTGCAGGACTGCAGAGTAACACTAGGGTATGCTTAAAAAAATAGTTTCATCTGCCATGGTTAGTAGGGCGTGGCCAAACAGAATTTAGAAGTTTAAATTTGCTATGTTATAGCCTATGGCCAATGCATTGCTTCGTACTTAAGCACATTTACGATTTAATACAAACCACTTCACGTGGTATCGTACGAGGCTTATGTGCGCTAAATGTTCTCGGCTTCCGTTTCTGAAACGGCTGGTATGACAGTTAATTATTTTTAAGTTTAGAGATGATCTGTAGGTCCTCATTACCTCGGTTTTCGTGCTAGGCTGCTAGCGGTATGTAATAAAAACTGATAGCGCGAATCGAAATGGAAGTATTTACACCTGCTAATCTAGCTCTTACAAAGTATTGTTAATTACCACTATCAGCAGCACAATACAGAGGGCTCACGATAGTGAGTAATGAAGCTTTATTGTGTACAATGATAAAGCATGGGCATAACGCATGGCAAGTGGCCAGCGTGAGAGAAAAATCATGACTAAAGCCCAAGTTATACTTCCACCTGATGAGAAATGAAGCTGACGATCATGCGCTTTCATTTTCATTTAACATGTGGCATCAGTTAAATGAAGGTGGAAACATGTGAATGATGCCGGAAACATGATGGCAAATGTTGCATGAATACAAGACACGCTTGACGCGCAGAGTATGAACTAACCGTCTCATGCCGCTAATCAGGTTGCTCGTATTATCCATTATATCCAGAATATTTTTCCTCGATATTTTTAAATTAAAATTGCTTGAATGCGAAGTTTTTGTGAGTTGTAGGATTTTACCATTGCCTTTCGTAGTGGGAATGAGAAGAAAGTGCAATTAATAAACGGCACACGTAATAATTTAGGAAGAAAAGAGCTGCAATAACCAATGGCAAAAGCATAAGATTTTCTGTACTTACAGTTAGTTCTTACTGTGACACCGAGCATGCAATATTATCAAGATTTCGTACTATGTAAAATCACAAGAAATATGTTTGATTACTTAGAATGATTGATTCTTATACGTTGTAAAACTTGATAGATAGCGGCGCATAGCAAAACATGCCCTATTTTCACCCCCGAGCCGTATTTGTTATTTTCCGGCTTGCCATACGTCTAATGTCGGCACGCCATAGTTGAGTAGCCCGCCCCCGTGGGCGGCAGTACACAACCGTAACGTGGGCGGGTGCCTCTATCGCCGCTTGCCGCTACCGTGGGCGGTTGACGGTAACGACTACTCAGGGCGGTCGCCCTCTACAAAAGTGTATCCTTTCACAAAACAGTACAATATCATTAATATGCTTTGATATTTGATATCACAAAATACTGTATGGTTATGCTTTTCTATCCTTAATTACATCAGAAAGAATTTCTTGAGTTCAGTCATTGCATTTGCATAAAGACTGCCGTTTTTGACTCATTTCACAGTTGCAGGGTCTCAGCGAACATCTTCAAATACAATTACGGAAGTGTTCTTGCAAGAGTTCTTCGAAAAACCGTTGAAACCTGACACATGATACATGACAGAATGAACACGACTATTTCGTCAATTTTCGTTATCATTCAGTGTCATTTTTGCATGATCGGCGTCAGGTATCAGTTTTCAGGGAGGTGTGTTTATACTTAAATGACAACGATTGACCACATTCCTTCATTCGAGTATGAATGCGCATCAGTGAAATGACGCTAAATGATGATCATTTGGCTCGCTTGATGGAAGTATAACTTGGGCTTAAACAGGAATGAGCGGCTAAATGAGCCGTAACATAGAAAAATGCCTATCGGCAGCACTGGGCAGATCCAACATGTGAACGAACGCTGATTGGCCGGAGACAAGCCGTAGGTGTGGCAAGGCGTAGCTGAGCCTGAGTCGAGGCCGATACGGCGTACGATAGCGAGTGCGACTCCGTGTGTGAGTCAGCACACCGGAAGCTGGGCTGTCGCTGGCTGCCATCTCGTAGGCTGCCATGGCGACCGGCCTGACATGCCTCTGGGCGGGAGTCCGAGCCCCTGCGAAGGACCCGGTCTCGTACCGTCCCAGTGCCCTTTCCGCACAAGACCCTATTGGGGTCAGTGGCTGCGCCTCGGGGGTGTCCGGTGTGGATGTCTCCGGTCCCGCGTTCTCCTCCGGACCCGTGGTGGCGATACAACTCACGGCAGAAATCCGAAGGTCGGTCGGGTTTCTTGTTGGACCGGTGTAGGCTTC
>NW_026570689.1:0-18587 GCF_019649055.1 Paramacrobiotus metropolitanus | reverse complement strand
TTGGGCAATTCGGTTTTGCTTATCTATGGATGGTCACAAAAAGAGCGAATGATCGGTCTTAAGGCCTCCGCCCTCGTACAATTTGAGATCGTGAAATAAATGTAGCTCTGATATTGCGGAAATGTGGATCATATTCTATCACACTATCACTAGCTTATTATGAGTGCAAATTTGTACAAATACATGTAATAATTTAATGAATAAATAATCCAATTAAAATTAATTTTAAGTGCAGGTACTGCAATACTCAAAAAGTGTTAGCAGGAACAGACTTGTGACAGTGTACGACCCAAACAGCCGTTTAAACTAGAGCTGTGGGCAGGTTTTCGTCAACTTCTTCTGAAACGAAAAACGTTATACTTGTACTCTCCGGTTTTGTTCCAAACATAAAATGGGCGCCCTGCCGGTTAATTAGCAAAATATAAATAATTTATACAAAGTAAAAGTTGTTTTGACTGTGTCGCATTGTAATGTACTTTTCAAAGGTCACCAACGGTAATATCATGAGCATTACCAATCACAGCAGCAAAGAAAAATGCTTCAACACTACCAAATGGGCGCTGAAATAGTTCATACGAGTTTAAGCATACGAGCACTATATTGCTGAAAAACCTCTTTGCCTGACCTTTTTCAAATTGTAGATTCCCTGTTCGACATTCTCTTCGAATTCGAGACGTGACGCTCCTGTAACAGACGAAACAGGCCATCATGAACAACAACCTTCCTACAGGGTGGAGCGTTAATGCAGCGCCATCCCTTTCGCAGTCCAATGGTCTGGCATGGAGCGCTAACGCAGCGTCAACATTCCTTCCGCAGTTATATGGACTGCTCCCGCAGTATGCGCATGCGACAGCACCCTATCCGCAAACTGCACACCCTGTTTTCCTCGCACCATCGTATGGGCCAGCGGTTCCGTCACTGGAGCCAAATGTTTCCTTCCAGACACCGATTGCATATCAGCAGAATACCTATAATGCCAATATTCCCTCCATGTCGGCGCACCAACGGCAACCGTTCCCCTACACGCATGGGATAGGCAGCTCATTTGGCGGCGGACATTATACACACGGAATGGATTTGTCATTTCAGCAAGGCATGCTCAGGTCAGTTTTTATTCATAGCGGACTTTCCAGATCGTGCATCCATAATGCATTAGAAGTTTCATGGAACTGGTTTAGTTCTACTGTCTACATGCAATGTGTGTACTACGCTTCCTCGAAACGGTGTTAACGCATACCAGCCCGTATGCTTGCGTGTTGGCGTGTTGCCACCTTTATGAAAATCACTGTGTGACCCGAAAAGATACTTCTATGAACGTTGTAGACTTGTAGGAAAACTTCCGTTTTTTATATATTCGTTTTTTATTTATATTTTTTAAACTTCCGTATTTTTTATCTGTGACTGTCTTTAGTCAAATGATGAGAATGGATGCAACGTTAAACCAGTTGGTGCAGCGGCTGGATGCGAGGGAGCAGAATCAATCTGGGTACCTCTGTCCACCTGTTCCTGGTGCGCAGACCCTGCCGTTGAGCAATTCAGCTCAGGGCCTGATTCAAATGGATCCTGTGCACGCACCACCACAACGATTCCCAATCAGCACTACCCCCGGGCCCTTTTTCACTGATGAACCATTCAATGCGCCTCGAGAACATATCTCCCGCCGTTACCGCGGATCCGGGGGAGCCTGTGGATCCGCCGGCACCGGATCCTCAGCTTCCTCTTCCGCTTTCCCCGCTGGCGGCGCAGAGTGTGGAGATTGTTGCACCGAGTTTACCAGCGGTGACCGGTGGCACTATGAACCCGATTCCGACACTTTTCGACGCCACAGGCCTGGCGCCATCTGGTCTGGCTGGAAGAGGCTCGGAGGCCAGCATTGGCGAAGGTAAATAAAATAATCGCAACACCAGCAGTTTCTGAGGGAGCAAAACCTCGCTAATATTGACACCGACTAACCACAAATTACTACGTACTAAAAACCTTTTTTTTAGTAAAAGGACTACGTTAACATGGTTTACAACTTGGCACTATATCGCGAGTCTCCGCTTCAGGAAGGTGTAGGCAGAAATATAATGTTTCCCTTATAGGTATACAGAAATATAATGCGCCACCCTCCGATTTTGCGCTTGGTCGACAAAGCGTGGCAGCCGTACCAGCGGTTCTTAAAACTTTCGTCTTCTATGTTACATGAACTCTTACCTGCAAAGAGAGAAAATGGTGATTGTCGAACAATTTCTGTATCTGGCGGAAATTATGCCGCGTGACTGATTGCTTGACCACGAATTTCCATAATATTGTGCTAAGAGTGTTCAGGCGTTAGCTGAAAATGTAACATAACCATGGTCAAGGTCCACTTTAGAGATATCTTTCAGAAATGAACCTTTAACAAGCGCAAACCGATCTGCAAAAACGCAGGGCGCGAGTATTTAGGTACTGCTTTAACTGTGAGCTGTGCATATAATATTATGAAGTAACAGCAGTGTCAGAACTGTTCCCCTGTGAACGATCAACAGAATCCGATTATTACGAGCATAATCATCACTATTTTCATTACAGGAGCCAGCATAGAGCTTTGCCATACGTTGCCATCGTCTTGTCAAGCCGTACCAGTTCGTAGCGGGGCGGCTGATCAGAAACAGGCCCCAGGTCACTCGCCATCCATATCACCAGCACGCAAAAGGCCCGTTATAATTACATTAAAGAGCCCGAAACGATCCCTAGTCGTTGCCGACGTCTCTTGCTGCTTAAAGCCTGGTATCAGCGATATGATTAGCTAAATTAAGTATCACAGTTTAACTTCCGTGAACCCACAGGAAACGTCCCAGACACCAGTCCAAGCAAGAAGCGTACAGTACAGCAACTAGTAACCGTGCCCCGCGCGCCACTGCTAACCAAAGATGAGGAAAGCCGTCGTGACCAGTGTAGGACGTTGAGCGTCCCGGCGGTCGGGTGCCGTTCCGAACAACAGACGAATTTCCTGCCGCAGTATTCGCCGGTTTCGGTCGTCGAAGATGTTGTAAATCATCGGGCGCCTACCAGTCAATCACAGCATTCGCAGGAGATTCCGTCAGCACCGACGCAGAACCGGCAGCCCAACTCCAGGTTGTCGATGGAAAGCGATGCCGATGATTACCCAATCGGCATAGAGGTGAGTGATCCAAAATCATGATTTCTAGTTCCCATTGTCTCATCTACTTTGTGAGTTACGCTGTACCGTAATTGTATTAAGGAAAATGGCCCGGTACATAGCGTCAAAATAAGATACATGCACTAAAACTTTCGCTTTCGCGCAGTCTTTTTTACTCTTTTGTAATACTTTATATCATTCTAAAGCTAAATAATTTGTATCCATTGTTCTGGAAACCGTTTGCACGCGCAACATCGGGTTGCCGAGATATGCCGTACAAAATTGGGAGAAAAGTTTAAATGCATTGTTGTGTACCAAAAGTCTGGTTATTACCCGATCATCTTGAAACTTTACAGCAGAAGACACATAGCCATGAAGTCGAAAGTGAACCAATTTCAGGATCGTAGCATTTTTTCCCGATTTTAAAATGAATTTCAAAAATTTTAAAATGCATTTTAAAATTATGGGAAAACGATATGAACCTGAAATTGGTTCACTTTCGACTTCATGGCTATGTGTATTTTGCAGCAGTTTCGGGATGATCGGCTTAAAACCAGACTTTTGGTACACAATAATGCATTTAAACTTTTCACCCATTTTAGTATGCCATATCTCGGCAACCGGATGTTGCCGCGTAAACGGTTTTCTGAGCCATGTACACAAATCATTCAGCTTTAGAATGACACAAAATATTACAAAAAAGTGATTCGGAGTGCGCGAAAGCGAAAGTTTTAGTGTATGTATTCCCCTCTTGACACCATGTACCGGGCCATTTCCCTTAAAGAAATTACAAACGGATAGAAAGACCCACGGGAAAGTGCTGTATATGTTCCCTCTGTTTCCTTAGTGTCCCAAAGTGAATGAGTTTTCACCAGGTGAAGACTGCAGCGCTACTGCCAGTCCTGTCCCCGCCCAGGGCAAGTCCTCCTTCTCGAACCGGTGCTCTGCATCTACAGCTGAAGACAAAAAGCGTTCCACATCGACTACGGCTGTTTTTGTACAGAAGAAACGCTGTCAGTTATGGCGTGATGCCATGAAAAGAGAGATGGCCAGACAAGCAATTCCGTCTGACCTCGTGCAAACAATCCCAGTCTGTTTTGACTGCTACGAGACCGGTCAGCCGAAACGTACCAAGCATCGAAACAAAGCAAAGAAGGATTGCCGCTTCAATAACGCTCGTCTGCGATGGTATTTGTGTTATTAAGCATCCAACCCGTAATCGGCACTGTCACTTCTCCTTGTCCAGTAGGACCATAAATATAGGCTCATGCTATTGGCCGCAGTAATTCGTGCGCCAAAATAATCTTGCTGCTATTTTGCCGCACGCTGCGCTAAAGTAGCCCTGCGCTAATTCCAAACACAGTTTCCGGTAGAAATTGTTCGGATTTACGTTGGCTGTGTGTCCAAAATATTTTCTGTACTTTCAGCATCCGCCTTACGAAAGACACGCCATCCGAGTCCGACGCAGCAATAATTCCGGCTGCTAAGCTGGATTTGGTAAATGATGGCGACATTAAAGACTGTTACGTTGCCGAAGAGGGACGTTTGTGGTTTTCCGATACGTTAAGTGCCTTACTGGGATGTCACGGATCGAACGGACGACGGCTACGCAGTGTGCCAAACGCACCGCGCGCTTCGCCGGAAGAAGCATCATATGTGCTGTCAAAAGTAGGCACTATTTTGTTAGACTTACTGAACCAGCACGAGAGTATTCTGGCAAAGCACGCTGCGCCTGATGACGGCGGCCCCGCCGTAAAGAGCATTCCCTTCGGAATGACTGAAAGCTGTGACGTTTGCCTGGCTTGCTTGTTCAATGCGCATTTTGTGTGCTTGCATTGCGGATATTGTGTGTGTCCAGAGTGCTACTCCGAGTTTGCTGGTATGTTAGCTTACAACGAGTTTACTAAAATGTTTACATTCAAATTTCACTTCGCCCTGAATATTCTACGAAACTAAGAAATTTATTGTTTAATTTTTAGTGCTTAACCGGAGTGAGGCGGAAGAAGCGCCAGCCGGCGGCAGCATCCCCCGCGGAGAAGTTCTGGGTGTTCCATGCGATAATCGGGGATGGCATCTATGTCCGACAAAACCTGCCGGAAGCACCCTGCCCAAATCTAGCCGCTCAGTCGGTGGACAGTCGGATCACCATCTTCTGCCAACGCGTATAATTCCACTGGAAGGTAACACGGCTGCTTTAAGGCACATTAACGTTCGTACAGTAAACTAATGATACGTTTTCACGCTGACACTTCTGCCAGAACGTTTACTGCTTTATGTTTTAGCTGTTCGAATGGTGCAGAGTGGGATTACTCAGTTTTTGGCGCTGTCTGCCGACGGATCGGTTGCGAATAGTGGCGAAAGCATTGACTGGGAACAACGTGATTTTCTATGTAACGGCCAGGTTCTGTTGTTGCAATCTCCTAACGGAATCGACACTGAAGCCTTTCGTGCCCATTGGTCGAAAGGCCTTCCGGTGGTTATCGCCGGAGTTGGACAATCACTCACAGATCCGAAGGTTTCTTCGCAGGGCATATGGCAGCCCTCTTGGTTTGCTGCCAAATTTGGAGAAGAAAAAGTAGATTTAATTGACTGTGGGGCCAAACCACATCAGCGGATCACAGGGAAAAAACACATGGATTTTTGGAAAGGCTTTTCCGCAACTGAAGGCATGCATAGGCTAATAAAAGCAGTACTTAATTTCAAAGAGTTTAGTTATGTTTTAGTGGATGCAAGCGTAGGTAAAATCAATTTCCTGTGAGCCTCACCGTTGTGTGTGAAATTTGGAAACTTAGTTATTTTGTGCTTTTTGCGTAGATCGTGTTACTGATACAAACGGAAATCGTTTGCTCCTGAAAATTAAGGACTGGCCAACGGATTCCCGGTTCTGCGAATCGCTCCCATTGCACCACCGAACACTGTTCGATGCGCTGCCTCTAGCCCAATACACGCACGAGAAAGGTCGTCTGAACCTGGCGTCGTATTTACCGGAACATCTTAATCCACCGGACCTCGGTCCAAAAATGTATATTGCCTATGGTAAGTTAAGGAAGCTGCTGCAGATTACAGTCAGTGACTGCCGCAGTTATAGAACTGCAAAACGATACTGCCGGAAATGCCGTCTTTAATGTATTAATTTTCTGCCCAGCTGGCTTTTCAAAATTTGCATAATTCTGTCTTTTGTTTGCAGCCGAGCAGTCGGTGCTTTGGTCAAAACATTTTTATATTATTTTTTCTGATTGATAAATAAATTTGCCGCTGCATTTAACGACGATTTTGCTTTAGAACGACTTCCGTTAAACCAACGTGTATGCCAACCAAAATATTCTGCTGTATTAATTTGCTAACAACTGTCGCATGCGATTTAGTTTTATTATTATTTAAAATACAATAGTGTTTTTGCATTCAGAATTAGATTACCGTTGAATTGCGTGTAGGTATGGTGGGACAGCCAGACAATGCCACTACATACCTTCACTTGGACATCAGCGATGCCGTGAATATTTTGGTTAATGTTAGCAAGCCGGCTGACGAAAGATATGTGAGAGGTAAGTACCAGTGCTGCTCTGCGGGCATAGAATGATATACTTACGGCGGCAATCATTTCTCCTGTTTCTGCACCATTTTATTGCGGACAGCTTGCTCTGGTCACATACCTGTTCTTATTCTTTCATTAGCTTACCAAGCTTACTCTTATCATTAAATAAATATTTTCGTTTTCATTGACGCAAAGAATTATGTTTGGGGATTAAAATTGGATAATAGTACCAGGAAACGACTCAGTGAAGGTCGCGTGCCGGGCGCCGTGTGGCAAATTTACCAGCCGACAGACACGGCGAAGATCCGAGAGTTTTTGGAGAAACACCGCGAAGATCACGAGAATGGAGAGGATCCGCTCCACAGTCAGGTAGAGTTCCTGACTGTAGAATTCCAGCAGCGCCTGTTGAAGGAAACCGGAGTGGAAGGCATGACTATCGTCCAGTTCGCCGGTGATGCGATATTCATACCGGCTGGCGCGCTGCACCAAGTGAGAGCGCTTAACTCCGAAAATAATCCAAAATAATATTTTTGCCAGTTCGTATCGACATCACTTGAATGTTTGACAGTCTGTTGTCAATAATATTGCATGGCTGTGCTGTTCGCTCTCGAAACTGATAAAATTGCAGGTTTGGAATTTATACAGTTGCATAAAGGTGGCAGAGGATTTTCTTTCGCCGGAGCATGTTAGTGAATGCCTCCGTTTAGCCAACGAATTTCGACAACTTCCGATGCATTTTCAGAATAAAGCGGATAAACTCCAGGTACTAATACTGACCAAGTATCTAAAATTGTGAAGTCGACGCTTTCGAAACTTAAATCAGAACTCTTGCATCCGTGCTGTTGAAACTTGCCGTAAGCGGAAAACGATGGCAGACAAATTTAGTGCATTAAATTAATAGTGAGAAAAAATGTTAACGAATGGCAATCGATCGGACACAAACAACCTTTGTTTTGCTTATCAAAATTTACCGAACTGGGAAAAGATACTATACTGCATTTCTATAATGCAAGTTCGAGAGCACTAGTGTTACTTTACTATAATTATATAAATGGGTTTGACAACTAAAATTATTATGCATTGCAGGTAAAAGCTACGTTATTCCAGGCGGCGAAAGCAGTGTTGCCATCTGCTCTGAGTGGGTACGCTTAACACGATTTTCCTATTTCTTTAAATTCCCTATAAACTGTATTATAACTAATATCTAACTGTTGTTGGCGTTGTGCCGTTTAACTGAATAAATGAAAAACATAACAACCTCAGCAAGGAAGACAAATATCTTATTATAAGAGGTATTATACACCATGGTGATGCACTGGTATTGACATATTTTTTTTACTGCCCAAACTAAAACAATCTTATGATTCTATGAATAAGAAGAAGGAGCGAAGAAACGAACGCAGGTCAAGCCGATTTGAAACATTTTCTTGCATTCTACTTTTGACCAAACTATGCACAAATTTCAAATAAACCATCCATTTTATGCTGCTTCTCAACAGCACAAAGCCAGAAATGGCGCGAAATCTGCAAAAACAGTTTAGCGCGAAACAGTTTAGCGTACACACTTTCCGCGTTTTTTGTGGACAGAATGCAGTAGACTGTTGGCGCATACTCGCACCCACCTGAATCGCTTGTGTTGTTCCACGAGACTCGCCCAGCGGAGTCTCGTGGCCCAGTGGTGTCTCCTGGCCTAGTGGGGTCTCCTAGACTAGTGGAGTCACCTGGCCCAGTAAAGTCTGCTGGCCAAGCGGAGTCTCTTGGCCAAAAGGACCCTCAAAGCCCAGTGGAGTCCCCTGGACTAGTGAATTTTCCGGGCCCAGCGGAGTCTCATGGCTTAAAGGACTCCCCTGGCCCAGTGAAGTCTCCTGGCCTAGTAGAGTATCCTGGGCTAAAGGACCCTCCTGGCCCAGTGGAGTCTCCTGGCCTAGTGGGGTCTCCTAGACTAGTGGAGTCACCTGGCCCAGTAAAGTCTCCTGGCCAAGCGGAGTCTCGTGGCCAAAAGGACCTCAAAGCCCAGTGGAGTCCCCTGGACTAGTGAATTTTCCGGGCCCAGCGGAGTCTCATGGCTTTAAGGACTCCCCTGGCCCAGTGAAGTCTCCTGGCCTAGTAGAGTCTCCTGGGCTAAAAGACTCTCTTGGCCCAGTGAAGTCACCGGACCCAGTGAATTCTCCTGGTCAGCGGAGTCTCGTGGCTAAAAGGGCTCTCCTGGCCCATTGAAGTACCCTGGTCCAGTGGAGTCTCCTGGTCCAGTGGAGTCTCCTGGCCAAAAGGACTCTCCTGGCCTAGCGGAATCTCCTGGCCCTGTGAAATCTCCTGGCCCAGCGGGGTCTCCTGGCCCAGTGGAGTCTCGTGGCCTACAGGACTCCTAACCCAGTGAAGTCTCCTGGCCCAGTGGGGCCTCCTGGCCCAGTAGACTCCTGGCCTAAAGGACTCTCTTGGCCCAGTGGAGTCACCGGACCCAGTGAATTCTCCTGGCCCAGCGGAGTCTCGTGGCATAAAAGGCTATCCTGGCCCACTGAAGTCTCCTGGTCCAGTGGAGTCCGCTAGGCCAGGAGAGTCCTTTAGGCCAGGAGACTCCAGTGGGCAAGGAGACTTCACTGGCCAGGAGACCCAGGAGACTCTCCTGGCCCAGTGGAGTCACCTGGGCCAGGAAAGTCTCCTGGCCAAGCGGAGTCTCGTGGCCAAAAGGACTTTCAAAGCCCAGTGGAATCCCCTGGACTAGTGAATTCTCCGGGCCCAGCGGATTCTCGTGGCTTAAAGCACTCCCCTGGCCCAGTGAAGTCTCCTGGCCTAGTAGAGTCTCCTGGGCTAAAGGACTCTCCTGGCCCAGTGGAGTCTTCTGGCCCAGTGAAGTCTCCTGGCCCAGTGGGGTCTCCTGGCCCAGTGGAGTCTCGTGGCCTACAGGACTCCTGATCCAGTGGCGTCTCGTGGCCCGGTGGAGTCTCCAGGCCTAAACGACTCTCTTGGCCCAGTGGAGTCACCGGGCCCAGTGAATTCTCCTGGCCCAGCGAAGTCTCGTGGCTTAAAGGACTCCCCTGGCCCAGTGAAGTCTCCTGGCCTAGTAGAGTCTCCTGGGCTAAAGGACTCTCCTGGCCCAGTGGAGTCTTCTGGCCCAGTGAAGTCTCCTGGCCCAGTGGGGTCTCCTGGCCCAGTGGAGTCTCGTGGCCTACAGGACTCCTGATCCAGTGACGTCTCGTGGCCCGGTGGAGTCTCCAGGCCTAAAAGACTCTCTAGGCCCAGTGGAGTCACCGGGCCCAGTGAATTCTCCTGGCCCAGCGGAGTCTCGTGGCTTAAAGGGCTCTCCTGGTCCAGTGAAGTCTCCTGGCCCAGTGGGGTCTCCTGGTCCAGTGGAGCCTCCTCACAACACAACGATTGGGTTTCCGCGTTTCCCGGTACATCGAGACAAAGAAGTAATCCCACAACGCCATGCTGAGGAGACTGGTGATATCTTCGATTACGGTGCTGGCGTGCTTCAGTCCGAAGGGATTTTTGCCGGGAACAGATCGAGCGATGCGGTTCGGTTTACAAAGACGCTAGCACGGATGTTCAGCGCCAAGCAGACCGATGAGGGTGATCGGTTGCCGCCGTTATATGCTGGTGACAATTATTGCGAACAGTACGCAATAACTTGTATCCAATGGGTCGCGGGACGTATCGACAACTACCGCGCTCAGGGCCACCATTAATCGAAGTCATCGAGTCGTACGATCATTACACGGTAAAACGATAATCAAGTGGCCGTCTTTAAGATCACTGGCGTACTTGTACAAAAGTCAAGCGTTCGCGCTTATAAACCGGTACTGAGTAAATAAAATTCAAGCCGGAGAACAGTTAGCAAGAATTCCGAGTCCCCGAAACATCGGGACCGAGAACAGCCGAATGCGGGCATTGACGATTTAATGTCGATGAACGAAAATTGCATCTAATTCGTTGTCTGAAATATAACGAGCTGATTGAATTAATACGGATTTTTTTGGAAGTGTTGAGCAAATTACGGAGAATTTTCCTCTGTTTCACTTGATGCATGCATTCGGTGCTTTGCAATGATGTACCCGGTCCACCGAAAATGCTCTAGAAACTGACTAGTCGAAAAAATCATCTGTCTGCGTTTCATACAACAGTAAGTGCGTTATAGCGAATTAATCACCACCAATTATGTATATTCTTAGAAAATTGAATCACCGTACGTAGGTTGCCGATCGTACGTATTTCCACAGATTTCGAAAAAAATATGTGAAACGTTAATTATCGATCTAGACTTCTATGACCTAATGACTTAATGAGATTACTGAGATGAGATAATTTATTAAAGAGATTATTAATTTTTAATGAAGATTCTTATAACACGATCTATCCTGCATATGTACAGGAACACTAGGTGTGCGCTTATTTTTGATTGTGGCTGGATTTCCTTATTATGAAGTAGATCGTCCCTCAATCGTCTCAGTCCATCGTTAGCAAGCTATTCCATTCTGACAAAATTAAAAAGTTGTCACCACGATAATTTAACGTAAAACAGATATCAAAGTTGTGAAATCTAACGCTCTCACTTATATAATATAGAGATCCGACAAGTGCTTGGCGGTGTTCCGTAAGCCGTCAGTGTTGTTCTCCAACAGCAGCAGCTGATCCTGATTGGTGGCTTTACTCTGGGTCATTTCGGTTTTGCCTTTTGGCTTTCTGTACAGCCAGTTCCATCTAAATGACAACTGATAAAGTCGTTTTTAGGTAATTTTCAAATAAATTTGGTATGAAGAGTTCTTCGAACTGCTAAGGGGATTTAAGACAAAACCCAAGATACCTCGTGAAGTTGATGCAGCGGCAACGTTTTCTCTTCCTCAGCGTGCCGTCGGACATTAACCGATTTTAAGCTTGTCAATCTCATCAAAGCGGAACTAGTCCGCGTACATATTTTCTTTTCGTCCTCCCGGAATGAACCCAGATTCCGCTCGGGGTCTACGGACTTCTCACGGAACGATGCTTGCAGTTTCTTATGGGCACTGTTGTGCGAGTGTGAACGGAGACGATCCAATATAACAAAGTTTTGTGAAAACTTGACCTTTAACTAATTACTGTATAATACCCCGCTTGCTCTTGTTCCAGTTGTGCTTTTTCCTGTTCTAACCATTTTATCTTCTTGTCGACAAACGCTCGTTTGCGCTATTACCGTTTGCGATTGCGATTCAGCGTGCAGAAGAGATAATTGGGCTAGAAATTTCTGCTTGGTATTACGAGCATTAGTTAATTCCGTCATAATAAAAACAGGAAAATGTTATTAAAATTCCTTATACATTCTGAGCTATAGACTATCAAGAAAAGTGAATACACATGCACCGGTAACCGCACCAAACTGTATGCTGATATGTGCTTTGCAGTGATAATATGCTATACAAGTATATATTTGGGGCGCAGTGATATTATGCTTTGCAGGCTGCAGAAATTAGGTTCGATTCGCGATGCGTTTGTAGCTGATGTTGCTTAGCGCCGGCAGGAGTCCGCATTGTGTCGACGAGACCGCATCGATTCCGTCACTGTATCAAGCTTAGAAATTTTCGAACGATCCAGGTTTTGCAAAGGAGATGCAGAAACCATTGTTTTATACTTGAATTATTTTCAATTTATTATTGATTCGAGAATGCATTGCGTTTTCATATTTTTCTTGGCCGTCTGATGGTTCTGCGCGACGGGTTCCGCGATACCACCATGCCGTTGGCCTCATAGGATTGTAGACAGCGCGGGTGGGGCGAGTCTGTCGTATCTTACGCTGAATTCTTCAATCTTGCAAAATTTAACTGATATGCTGAGAGACGCACACGTGGGATTCTTTACCGATCGCTCCAATCAAACTGATGTGATCAAGCATTAATGACTGATTTATGATTTCATTCAGTGTTTAAGAACTACCATGCCGTTCACGGATTACTGTCATTTTGGGGGTATCTGCGAACTGCGTTGCCAGTCCACAGTAAACAGTTTTCTTTTTAAAGCTGCACGCTTGTAAGTCGCAACTATACTAATAGTTCAATCTACATTTTCCGATTTTAAATTTGCAAATTTGCAATATTCTGTACGGATGCAGTAAACAGATTCAGGAGGGTTTTCTGCATCATAATTAATCTTTACATTTATATATTATTCCTATTCCAAGTACCCCCGAAAACTTTGTTAACTTAAAACATATATCTTATGTAACGTTTCTGCTGTTTAATTACGGCAGTTAAACTGGTGAATATCTACTGCGAAATTATTCATTTACTCACTAAATCTTCATAAAACACGTCTCACAGCTTCCGACTTTGAATTACGATGCGTTTACTAGGACAGTGTGCGTCAAATGATCAACGAGGCCTCGTTAATGAGAATCCGCGAATTTTAATGCGACTAACTTTTTTCGACGATACAACAATTATTTTCAGCCACCTGACCTTTCTCTTTGCTCTGATTTCTCTTGGCAAAATGTTTGTGTTTTGCAAATACCGCGCTACGCATCAGAAGCGCCAACTACTGGAAATGGAAGGCGTCTTAGTTTACGTGAGTCCTGATCCTGATCAACGTACGACATGCGCCACATCTCTTCGGCGTTAAGCCGTGTATGATCATTACACGTCCGTTGTTGGAAGCTACGGGCAACCCGCTTGGTTGGTACCGCTTCCCATCAGCGATATCACCCAGGCGAATGAAGTCACGGTGCGTAGCAGCGACGGAGCCGCTGGTCTGCAACCATTTTGGTATGTCAAGCGTTTTCGGCAAAGTTTAATTGAAGAATACGATTCGAAAAAGTCGCAGTTTACAGGTCATTTTGCTGAATATCTTGAATCTGCTTAGTACTGGGAAATCTGGTTTGATGACCTTTTGCATGTTGCAATTCAAGTCTGTGGAAATTTACAATGAAACGATGGAAATGTGGTTGATTTTTCGTGATGCTGCGCGTTATACTGCATACTTGTAAAATTCATACCGAATTTTAATCCATTATTAGATTTTTGATAAAACGATTTATAAATTTGGAAAAATAATGTCTCTCATGGATTCATAACTGGGAGTTCCTCGCACAATTCGCTTTCATAATTAACGTGCTGCATATGAACATAAGTTATGGACTGCACGAATGCGCTTTGAAAAAAGCAATTAGGAGCTCGCAACTCACTTGTTTGAAAGGTCACACTGTATAATGCATAGTTCGACATCTGCAGGTTCATCCTTAACTGGGAATTCGAATGCCGACGGCCAGTTCGGAATTAACCGCACCGCCCTCTCCGCCATCCCGGTGGGTCGGCTGTTCTTCGGCGACACCGCCAACAGTGTCACCGGCTTCCACTGCCGAGAATCCTGGAGCCGGTCAGCGGCATTACCAAGGTCAAGTAATGCAGATGCTTTCCAATTAGCGAACAAATGCTGGGTGTCTGATTCGTTTTGCAGGCAGTGTGCGAAGCGACGGTCCAAAATGGCTGCCTTCCCGCCACGAAGCTGCAGTACAACTGGCAGCTCGTATTGGCCTCCAGTACAACGAACAGGACATTCTTTTTTATTGTATACCGATCTGGAGCCGAATATGCCGTGTAATAATCACAGCGCAAGTAAGCTTAAATTATTTAAATTTTAAATTATTCAAACAATTCAGAAATCATACATCAAAATGTGATAAAGCAGCATCTATCTTTTCTTCTAAGGTATGGGTCTGGTTTTGGAGCTGGTCGATCATGCCGGTACCGGGTACTCAAGGCTACAATTTCACCGGGGCGTACCGGATGTTCGTTGTCGGTTTCGGGATGGGCAATAAGCGGAATATTGAGCGGTTCAACAAAAGCGAGATTGGCGCTGTACAGCACCTATCTTCAAGATAAGTAGTAAAAATATAGAATTTATCGTCTTCATGAGTTCGTCGTTCATCTTATCGTTCAAGAATCGAATACAGCAGTTCAATAAGGCGGCTGTTTTTAAACGTCATTTCCAGGAAGCTGGTCAGATAATCCGCTGTACGCGAACGATTCGTGGGTTCTGGATTACTTCCATAATCGATCCAGTTTGTCTGCTCGTCAGGATCGCTATGCGGTAATCCCAGGATATCCATCGTCGGAGAAGCGCATCTCAATTTTCCAGTCCGAGTCACCAACGGGTACGGGGCGCACTGCGGCCGCATCGCATGAGAATCTTTATCGTGTGGCGGATCCCGAGGGCGGTCGGTTCAGTCTTATGGCGCTCTTGGCGGGAATAATCTGCGCTGGTACTTTGCCTTTTACTTTTTTTAGGGATTTAGCCCGGTACGTAGCACCACATTCGTGTACATCCACAGGGACTATCGTTGTCGCGCACTCACAAACAATTTTTTGCATTGCTTATGGTATTTCGAAGCTAAACGAATTGTACACGTAGGAGTGAAATCCGTATGCGCGCGCTACATCCGGTTGCGGAGTGATGACGGTAACAGTATTCCAGAAAGTTAAAATGCTTTCAGGTGTACCAAAGTCTCATTATGGACCGATCTCCTACATTCGCACGCAAATGCGCATAAACATGAAGATCGTTCTTACACCGATCCATTGTTTTTGCATGTTTTTCAAATTTTAAAAGATTTCAAAAAGTTTAAAATTCATTTTGAAATTCGAAAAAAACCGTGGAAATCTGGATCCGTGTAAAAATCGTGGAAGTCTGGATCCGTCCGTATAAGTCAACGTTTTGTGCATTTACGTGCAAAATTTGAACGGGATCGGTCCATAATAAGACTTTTGGTACACCTGACATTTGAACTTTTTGAAATTTTGTTGCCGTCATAACCCCGCAACCGGATGTTGCGGGCGCAAACGGATTTCACACTTACGTATACAGTTCTTTTGGCTTCGAAATACCATAAAGCTATACAAAAAAAAGTGTAATTTTGAGTGCGCGACAGCGAAAGTTCCCGTGGATGTACACGAATTTGGTGCTGTGTACCGGGCCAAATCCCTTAACTGACAACAAGTTATTTATTTAGCTACGAAGATGCGCGTAGTCGAACCGATAATAAATTTTGTTGGAAAGCGCACCGACAGCCAAGCACATAGTGCATGCGACTGCCAACCATTTACGGATCCGTCAACTGTACAAACATATGCAGTGCAGATGATAGCTCTCTTCTACGGGGTGGCTGTTAAGTGAAAAGACAATCTGTCTATGTGCGTGGTGATAGGTTGGTCTCACTGAATTAATTCACTGTTGGTCAGACTGCGCGCATCCTCGTAATTATAATCTGCTTATCTACAAAACCAAACAAATTAAAAAAACTCAACAGTCATTATTAATCTGCAAGAAAAATTTATTTATTGTAACAGGCAAGCGCGAGGAGATCACGAGTGTGCTTTATTGTACAAATAAAGGAACAATGCTGCGTAATAGCAGGGAATGCAAGAACAAAGCACTGATGGCTAAACAAGCAAGTGAATGCTAGAAGAGCTCTTGAGCGTTCGTCAAGGCGTGAAAGAAGCAACTGGCGGCAAGCACGTGCTGTGTGCCATCAGCTGTGTGATGATGCGCAGACTGGGCTCAATCCAACGCGAGCATGAATGAACTGAGTCGCCGCGAGAGGACGAAGAGCAAGTATGCTCAGTGTGCGCCGCGTATATCCGCTTCAGCGGATATGAGTGCAGTGCAGCAGCACACGTACGTACAGCGAGAGAGGCGATATGGCAAGCATGAGTGCAGTACGTCCATGGTGGGCCGTATGCACCAGGCGCAGTCATGTGCCTCTGACATGCCTCTGGGCGGGAATCCGAGCTCCTGCGAAGGATGCTCCGACTCGGTACCGCACCAGTACCGCACAACTCTCCAGTCGGACCCAATGTGGGGTCGCTGGTACGCGTCCTCTGGCAGTGGGAGTCCGGTGTCTGGTCGACCGTCCCTTCTTCACTTCCGAACCCATGAGTGGAAGCCACTCACGGCCGAAAAATCCGGAAGCCGCTCGGGCGTTTCGTTGGACCGGTGTTGCTTCTGTTGGCTGGCTTCTTGCTTCTGTTGGCAACGGAGAACAATGTGAAAGAAAAGTGTAATGAAAGTTGTATACAGCGCGAAAGAAAGTATGAAATAAAGTTTAATCACAATTCCAGTGAGCAAAGGGGTTACAAGACAGATCTGTCAAAGAGATCGAACTAGAAAAATACAATTCCGTTTGTTAGGAAAAATGCTAAAAAAAATGCAAAAATCTGTCCGGGGTCCTATTCCGACTAGGATGACGTCCACGGGGCAGTTGAGTCTCCACGGGGTCTCCTGTCCACTTTCATCCGGTAAGTTGGGTCCGGGGCATCGGTTCCCGGGTTACCCGTCGTAACCGGTTAAATTCACCGAGGTCGGATAAGCACGGTTAAACACTTACTTCCGACTCGTATCCGTCCGTTCGGGATAGAGAGGCACTGTTGCGGTTGCAAATGCCGAGGCATCCTCTCTGAATGGGGAATAGAACCGAGGTCGGTTTGACCAAGGTCGGCCTACCGGTAAGTCGACCGGCGGCTAAGGGAATTCGGCTATGTTCCGAATTGCTAAAGTCCAGGTCGGAGAAAGCTGTAAGTGAGTCATGCGGCCTGTGTGGTCGTCATGTACAGCAGTTCCGTTCAAAAGTGGTCGGTTACAACCGTTCAATCTGCTACCACGAGCCTGGTTTGTAGTAATCCGGGTCGAACTGGCTCGAAGGTCCGGTCGGAATTTATGAGTTTCGGCGATGGAAGTGTCCAGTCGACTTCCATCCAATCTGTTCCGTTGTTATCCGACCTTCTGTCGAGGTCGGTTATCCTATCCATCAGTGGTCGACTAGGGTTAACCTGCAATAACATGCCCATGTGGGGCTAAACAAGTTCCTTCAAGTCGAATTCGTCCACCGCAGATATCTGTCGTTCTTCTTCCGTCATGTTGACTAAGTTGCCGACTCCCGACATGTGGTCGGTTATGGTCGACTTCGGAAGGTCGGATGAACTATGTTTCCATCCGTCCGAAGGTCGGATTTTTCCGTTAGGAGGTCGGTTCTCGACTTCTGAATGTCTTTGCCGACTTGTTGTCGTACCCTACCGACTTGTGTACGGTCACTTCCGACCTCGGCTTGAGGTCGGATATCCATGTCCGAGTTCGGAGGTCGGCTATTTTCCGACTTCCCAAGGTCGGATAAACTTTGTGTCTATCCGCCGGGAATGTAAGTTCTTCCACTGAGAGGTCGATTTCGTACTTCTGGTTGGTTTTCCGAGCTGTTGTCGCTTACTTCCGACCTCCATCTGGTGGTTGTTGACTTCATTTTAGGAGTTCTGTGCGTTCGGCTACAGTTGGCCGGGTCCTTAGTGTCAGGACATCCTTCGGTCAGTTCGGACTGGCAGAGGGATGTTCGGCAGCACAACTCCGTTCCTTCTGTGATCTCTGACGTGAACTCCAGGTCGGATCCGAGCTACTGTTGAGGTCGGTCAATCCAGAACTTGCTTCTGGGTCGCCAAGTCCTGTGAGGTAGGAATTTCTTGGCATCTGTTGGCCGGTTGGCTGGCGTCTCATCATGCACTGCGCTCGCTTACAACGCTAAGGGTCTTTGTGGCCCCGGTTGACAAGACAAGCTCTTTGGTTTAAAGTTCATGCACATGCAAGTCCCTGGGGTCGTCAGATCTGATTCTTCCATTTTGTTTTGTCGCGAACCTGTGACGCCTAGCCGCTTCTGTTGGGGGTAGACGACTCATGTCCACGGGGAAATTTTCTTTGCCGCTGACAAAGGCCATGCTGCCACTTTTGTTGCGGGCAGGTGGTCATCGTCATCGGGGTTCGTTAAGGGGGTGCAGGTCAAGTGTTCTAACTCGGTCTGCCTAGGATGTTCCATTAGAGACATGGGGAAGCAGGTCGCGGCGGAGTCGTTGGTACACCAGTATCCAAATCACCGTCGCTGTTCCTCTTCAGGGAATGGCAGCGCGTTCAGAGACGCGCGTAGTCGTG
>NW_026570688.1:0-18721 GCF_019649055.1 Paramacrobiotus metropolitanus | reverse complement strand
CATGTTTCAGTACATTTTTCAGTACATTGCAGTGATGTATGATTTCTTTGCAGCCCTACACAATCCAAGTGAATTACGCTTTAGCGACTTGTTTGCGGAGTTACATCTGGCTGTATTTTCCTATTTGAATGTCTTTGATCAACATCAGATTCGCAGGTACGATTTGGTGAATTCATTTTTACGGAGTTTTTTAATCCAGTCTCGCTAGTCTGGGATCGGATGTTGGTTGCAACTTGTTGCTGTGAGCTAAGATAACAAGTCAGTATGAGGACTACTAGTACTATATATTTCATGTCTTGAGGTAGTAGTAACAATATGTTTATTCCGTAACTCCATACTGAAAGCGGACAAAACAACCTCAATATACTGCCATCAGAAAAACCAAGGGCATGTTGGCTCTAAAATTGCCATATCTCTAATGCGGACCAAAAAGGTCACAACGATGTGACAGTGCATTACACTGCGTGATATATGTGGCGCCACTGGAGGGTAACACGTAACGAGGGTAACAAGCAGTTTGCCTATAATTTGACAGATAGGTGGCGTGTTTGAGAGGCTGCAGTCAGGCGCTGATGTTCTGCTACAGTTTTATCGTACTTAGTGATATTGTGGTACTCAATCCAGATTCCACTGATTTTAGGACAAGCAAATGGTTCCATCACTTATTATGTTCTGCAACGATCCAACAGTGTCTGTTCCTACCACGTAACTCTATGGATGTCCTGGACACTTTAAAAATGTTTTCTCTGCAGCAGTTTGCGGATTTCAGCGAACACCCCGCTACTGTAATGCACGTGCTGTGCAGCCAACACCAAAACCATTTACCTCATTGGTAACTTTGAGAAATGTCTGCATCATCTGGTGATATTTCTGCACTTTTTCCGCGTCAAACTCGACTGGTTGACCATCGCTGACAATTCCATGCTGATGTTCCACGAATTTCTAGAATTTCCTGGCCTTTGGAACAGGTTGCATTTAATTGGCGCTTCTGCCACCTTCCGAGAAACCTTTGAGTCGGCGCCTGATTATAGCAGCGTGACCCGTCACATACTGTTGAAGAACTGCTGCTTTCATAGCAATCTCTCAATTTGTTTCGCGTCAATACCCTTTAAATCTCCTCGCCATCGCTCTCAGATTCTCTACCCCCCGCGCTGGGATTACCCCCTAGAATGCTGTGAAGAGCCATTCTGTGTTGTACTTCCTTACTGGCAGTACAGCTTTGAGAGATCAACAGCAGTCACGTTGGCCGAATCCTTCCAATCAGAATTAGAAAAATTTTGTCCTGCACTTCCGGATTACAAGATTAGAGCCATCTTAACCTGGCTGGATTCTCTGAAGGAGGAGGGCTTGAAAGGGAAAGCATATGTCTGGCCGTTTGTGCCGCTGTGCTATGAACTGTGAGTGCGAAGGATGTACGATGTGCTGTATGATGTGCTGTGTTTAACCCAGAATCCAATGACCACACATGACGACTTACGCCGTTAAATCGATGACACCGACGCATCAGGACGTGCACGTGCTGGAGCAGTATCGATCGGCAGCTTTCCTTATTTCTCCTGTGTCCAGTGGTAATACTCTGTGATATCGGGGATCGTGCTTAATTCCGCTGTATACTATGCAGCGGCAGAAATTGCAGTCCCTATTTCTCTATGCCAAAATTTCAATCCAGTAGCACCGACACCAACAGAATATCGATCAGACTGTATAATCAGTGGCTGATTACAGAAACATTGGCTCTATCCGATAATAGTGGCCGCATATATACTTCGTAATAATAACTCGCATATCTACAGAAAAACTGTACTTCAATAGTTCAACTTATCTAATGGCTTTAACCACGGACATATTGTGCCGTTATCAAATTAACCTACAGGCTACAGAAATGAACAGCTTCAGCATTCCTGGCCAACCTAATAATTTGGTGATTGCATTGCAGTCTAATATGCTGTAATATAATAATTATGTGCTCATGGTCATTGCTACTTCTCTCTAGTTCACGTACGATCACTCTCTAGTTCACTTACGTACGTCTGCGGGTAGAAAATGATAAATGTTGGGTGCGCATCGGCTGCGCGCAGCAGCAACTGCGGCTGGTACCCAGAAAGATGCTGCGTAGGGTGAAATTATCAGGAAACATCGGCCGCGCTCACGTCGTGGAAGCCATCGATGTCCTTGTCAGCGCTGACGAGGCCACCCAGAATCATGGCAACCCGCGTGGATGGTTGGTACCGGCATTTGGAGCCCGACCTTTACGGCCGTGAATGTCGAGGTTGCACTGGCAGATAAAACGCTGAAACGTTACCGTGTACTGGACGGTAATATTTCAGATGCGCTGCTCCCACGAAGCGCATTCGTCGAGCGGGTCCGCTAGGGCTGCCCGTGACCGCACGGTCCTTCCGTCGCTTGCTGATTCCTCTCTCCAAATTCACACGCGACATTCCCAACATTGCGGAGGTGCTGGAGCGCGTACAGGACATGCCACATTTCGCAGTTTATTCCTCTGGAGATGTGGTGCGGCCAAGGAGATGATGTTTCTCGGGGTTGTGGATGGTTGTATCGCTTTATCAGCTGCCGGGACCTGCGGCAGCGGAATCTCCGGCACTACCGAAAAACAAATTGTCAACTACGTGGTTATTGCCATTAAACGTTTCATAACATCACAAACTACGGGAACCGCTAAAACTGTGGTCAGAATTGTGGACCAGCTTGTGAGCGTGATTGTGGGCATGGATGGTGAGTTTATACTTTACTTTGCGTTAAAGCGTTGACATAAAACAGTGCTTTCTGCATCAGAGTAAAATACTTCCAAGTAAACGTACATTTCAAGACATATAACTTAATGTGTGCAGGTTAAAAACTTCACACTAGAATTATCAGTTTTAAAAATCAGAAAATTTTGTTTATAAAGCGCGTGAATCATAATAAATTTACACCGTCCGCAACAAATGATGCAGATTTACAATACTCAAAATTACAAAACTAATTTACAATAGCAAATTCCCTTGCACGGCACAATGTACACAGCTAACAGTGTAAGCAGAATATCGCTTTGTACATAGCTTCTTAATTAAGCCTTCATCTGTAAATGTCATGAGCATTTCAGTACAGTGTAGCTATGTGGTTTCTAGGATTGGAACCACCAAGTGAATTACGACTTGATGACTTGTATGTGGAGTTGCATCTGACTGTATTTTCTTATGTGGATGCTTTTCATCAACATCAGATTCGCAGGTACAACATTTGACTAACTTCCTGTTTAACCATGTGCTGGCTAGTCGGGGAATTCGGGTCATTTACTGATGCATGAAGCATAACAAGTTAGATATTAATTTTTAATTTCTTGTCTATATCTTAGTTGTTATTATGTGGTTGTTCTTTATCTATTAAGTATCAAGTACAGTAAGTCAGCAACGAGGATCTGTGATTCCTCACAACGTCCCATTTTGCGAAAACTTGACGCTAACTGAGAACATGCGGTTATGATTTTGCTGTATCTGTATGATTATAGGAAAGCAACTTTTGCCGGTTTTAATTTTTCTATAAATTGATTTGCCGCTTGTTTTTACTTTCAGGACGTGTAAATGGTTCCGACACTTATTGTGCTCCGCAGCTAACCAACAGTGTCTGATCTTACCACGCCATTCTATGGATGTTCTCGATACTCTGAAACTGTATTCGCAGCAACCGCGTTTGGACGGAAGCGAACACAGCGCTACAATGACTCACGTTCTGTGCAACACGGTTACACAAAACACTAAAGTTATTTACCTCATTGGTAATTGGGAGAAATGCTTGCACGCATTAGTCCTACTGCTGCAATTTCTGCGTGTGGAAATCAACTGGCTGGTCATCGCCGACAACTCCGTATTGGTGTTCAAGGAGTTTTTGGATTTTCCTGACCAGTGGCCCATGCTGCGTACGGATGATGATTTCGTTACGTTTCGAGGAATAGTTCATGCGGCGCCTGAGTATACCAGTGTTGCCCGCCTGCTTCTAAAGAACTGTTGTTTTAATAGCAAGCTTTCAATATGTTTCACGTCGATATTGTATCCTCCCTACAAGCATCGCCTTTGGTTCGCGACGCGGCACGAAAAGCTGGCCTGTTGTCAGGAGCCATTCCGTATTGTACTTCCTTATTTTAAGCACCTCTTCACTAAAGCAGCAACGTCCACGTTGGCCGAGTCTTTTCAAGCAACACTAGAACAGTTATGCCCCACCCTTCCAGATAATAAGATCAGAGCCATGCTAGCCTGGCTGGATTCCCTGACGGAGGTCGATCTACAAGGGAAAGCGTTTATCTGGCCATTTCTACCGTTGTGTTATGAACTGTGTGTAAGACAGCTATGATGCGCGTAAAGCTAACAGTAAGCCTGATCATCGTGTTAAAAAACTCGTTTGTAGGTGGAAGAAGGAAAAGCCCAATGATCTCGGTGCCGTCAAGAAGAATGTTGCTATCAGGTTACCTCCGAAGTGTTTACTCATGCTAACACTGGCCCTGCTGGTTCCAGTTGAGAAATTGTTTGTTTTCGAAGAACCGTGGTAAACTCACTCACGAACCGAAACTCGCGACAAGCAGTACTCTGGTTGGAAATCTGCATTCGAATCCCAGTAAAGTTGAAGGAAAACTAAAACGTTAAGCACAACTTTCCGAAAGCAGCTGTGGTCTGCTACTTCTCGATTCCTCATCGCCTATTTTTTCGTACACGTTCCAACGTTCCCAGTTTTGGTAACACCAAGCGAACTTGCAACAACTTACTGTGATTCGGTTAGACAAAATAGGGTAATTATTTCATTTTTTTAGGGGCGTCTGTCAGTACTGCATATTTGTCTGTGCGCTGTCTAGTTGGCCAACATGGGGCGATTTCTTTCGTTAAAGGGACCGAATAATGCCACCCATATTAGTGGTTAAATTCCCCTCATTAAGAAGGTTGTTAGTCCAGTCATTGGCTCTTGTATTTACGGGGCCCAACCGGCAGTCGACCAGTGCATGTCAAGTTGCCAACTACTCTGCGACTATTTGGCGCATTGGAAGCTGCAATGTTTCACGCACATACACACTTTAGACGTTTTTATATAAGTATAGCAATTGAAAAAAATAATTTAAGTTATCACCATCGCGTTTGTCCGGCAAAATGCTAGGGACAACAAATTACTCTTGATAGCGACTAACCATACGCCTACGCCCCTAGTTTCGTGTTATGGCTGTAACTGCAGTCGTGCAGTCCTATTCCGGTCCAATGGCTGATGAAGCACAGGGAAGTTGTATCATGCGACAATGAACCCCCATATACGAACACTTCAGGCAAGGATCAGCAAGCACGGAGCAAGAATTACGGCTAGAATCTTTATTGGAACATTTTCAAAAATTCAAATAATAATCCCGAAATGCCGAACAGCAAAGACTGCAAAGTATATTTATTACAGTCAAAACATTACAGCATTTAGTACACTGTACAGCATATTTTGTAGGTTTGTACAGAAGACTCAGAAATAACCATCACCACAGTTGTGCAATGAAGTACGTAGTGTGTCTGTGTAGTATTTAATTGTACTGTACTACGCAAGTACTGGGACGGCCAGCGCTACTGCAGTAATATACGGTAATTTAGAATATAACTGACCACGTATGCTCATATCCCGCGACTAATCGATAGTATCCAGGAGCAGGACACATACAGTAGTATCGATTGGTAGCCCGTAGCGTCCCTTATTTTCTCGGTGTCCATCAGTGTTATTGTGATCCCGTAGATCTTGTTCAATGCCGCCGTATATTATACAGCGAAAGGAACTGCAGCCAATATTTCTGTATGCATATGCCAAGATAAAATCCAACAGTGCACGAGCACGTTAACAGAATATCGATCGAGCTGTATTATCAGACCTTAGTGACACCAAAATATACTTTATTTAACTTTACGTCGCTATATAGGGGGAAAAATGTCTACTGAACCAATCCCTTGTGTACTTCTGATGTAAGCCAGCATGGTGGTTTACGTTGTGGCTTGACAGTGTTTTGGCGTAAAGCGCTGCTATTTAGATTGCAGGTACTGATAACAGGTAAGCGCACTCACAACTGCAGGTAAACAGGCTAAAACTGTATTATAGCCTGGTGCAGCATACCACATGTACCGTCAATGCCGCACAGCCTTAATAGCAGCGCTTGCCATAAAACGCTGTGCAGCCAACGTAAACCACCAGCTGGCTTACATCATGAGTACAAGACCTTAGTATTGCAAAACACATTTTTTCCTTACATCGCTATATTGAATAAAGCCTTGTAAACGATTTGTAAAGTAGCACAGGCCTAGCTACCCGGTAGATCCAGTATCATCATGGAGGAGTTTTTGTTTGCCCGAATATGTACAACTCCACTGTTAACGGGAATTTACAACCGGTTTATTGTCGACATCGTGGATGACGATGATTTAGTTTATCGTGGATACGTCTGCGGAGTGGAGAACGATCAATGTTGGGTGCGAATCGGCTGCGAACAGCAGCAGCTGCGGCTTATACCCATGAAGAAGCTGCGCAGGGTGGGTTTGTCAGGTCAACATCCAGGATACTGCATACAAGAGAAACAAAAAATCAAAAACGGACTGGATATTCTGGTCAGTTTGGATGACAATCATCCGGAATCATGGCAGCCCGCATATTCCGCTCAGTTCCTTTACTATCCGACCTTTACGTTCTTGATCGTCGAGGTTATGCTGCCCGATGACACGATCAAGACTTACCGCGTACTGGATGGCAATGATGCCGCCCTAAAGCGGGTTCGCCAGGCAGGACCGTTGGGTCTGCCCGTGACCAAGGAGTCCTTTCGCCGCGTGCTAATCCCTTTTTGTGATTTCACAAGGGATATTCCTAATATAGCTGATATACTGCATCACATAAAGGACATGCCACACTTTCATAGTCAGTTTATGTGGAGATGTGGAACAAACAAACAGATAATGTTTCTCGGGGTAGTGGACGGGTGTATTGCCCTGTTAATCGCGAAAGGTCGTGGCAAATTCCCCAACGATAGGGTTACTTTTAAGAACGTGGTGTACGCCATTAAGCGGTTTGCATCGCTATTATTGGCCACGAGGACCACGAAGACTGTAGGAAGAAGTTTGGACAAACTTGTGAGCGTGATTGTGGGCATGGAAGGTAAGTCAACGTTGAAACTGCAGTACAATGTAACAAAAGCCGAGAAAGATGCTGCCGTCAAAGATTTTGCTTTGCTACCCGTTCCGGAACTCGAAATTAAATTGTGGAGGATCGTTTCAAAAGTGAATTGAAAAACATACAGTAAAACTGTTTCTGGTTCGGATGATGCCTCCTCATAATATTTGCCTCTTCCGCAGAATTAGATAATATCATAATAATATGGCAAAAGAATAGGGGTCCTTCGGATGGGAATTATACCATTTTGTTAACAAAATAACCTAAATAGTCTTACTTAATTACCCTATCGGTATATTTATAACGACTCAACGAGCGCAGCTTATCTGATATTTTAACATGATTGAACCCCGTTATAGCCAACAGAAACTGCGTTCGTGTACAGTTTCTAAGTAGTAGAATTAAATTATAATTATTTTAACGGCGGTGTTAAACGATAAGTAATTGTTGAGAAATTGGCACCTGCAGAGTATAATGCTACACTTGTACGGTAAGTGTCTTAAACATTTTCCAGTGCTTTGCACTAATCTGCGTATTTTGTAGACCTGGACGACCCCAGTGAACTACGTCTTAGTGACCTATATGTGGAGTTACATCTGGCTGTGCTTTCCTATATGGATGCTTTTGATCAACATCAGATTCGCAGGTAACGTATTCGACTGATTTCCTTGCATACAATGAATCTGTTTGTCCCATTTGCAAAGAATTGAGACGAGAGTAAACACTAGCTTTTTTAATATCCCATAAAGCCTGGGCAGAAAGAAAACGTTGTTTGGATCCCGGGAAGCTGAACAAGAATCAGAAATCTTTTTTTTTGTGCGAGCATTATGTTGCTGTAAGGCATAATAATTTCCTTTTTTCCCTCTTTTATAGCCGTATTACATTAAGCGTCATAAACTATCCAGATCAATGTGTTTTCAGGACGTGTAAATGGTTCCGTCACTTATTATGTTCCGAATTAATCCAGCAGTGCCTGATCTTACCACTCCATTCCATGGATGTCCTCGATGCTCTGAAACAGTTCTCCCTGCAACAGCGTACTTCATTTATGGGACATCGCGCTGTAATACACTACGTACTGTACAGCACGGTAACAGTACACATCAAAATCGTTTACCTTATTGGTAATTGGGAGAGATGTTTGCACGATATGGCGCTTATTCTGCATTTTTTGGGCGTGAAACTCGACTGGCTAATCATCGCTGACAATTCCGTACTGACGTTCCACGAGTTTGTAGTATTCACTAAGCAGTGCCCCATGCTGCATACGGAAGATCACTTCGCTCGTTCCAAGAACGTATCAGCCGGTGCCTATTTATGCCAACGTGCTGCGCCACCTATTACTGAAGAACTGCCGCTTTGACAGCACTCTTTCCATCTGTTTCGCTGCGACATCGTATACGAGTGATTATGATAATCGAATCCGCAACATCCCGCGCCGTCGTCGTCTGGCCTGTTGTTACGAGCCGTTCTTTGTTGCCGTTCCTTATTTTAAGTTTAGCTGTACGGAATCAACAACAAACACGTTATCAACAGCCTTCCAATCTACGCTGGAAGAGTTGTGCCCAACACTTCCAGATAGCAAGATCAGAGCCATGTTGACCTGGCTAAATTCATTGACGGAGGATGATTTACATGACAAGTATTCTGGTATCTGGCCTTTTTTTCCTCTGTGTTATGAACTGTGAGTGCGGCAACGAGGTGGAATGTTCAAAGCTAAGCTTAACAGACGATGCAAATTGTAATGTGATGAAAAGTGATACACGATACGTGACAATGACTTTGTGTAGGTGGAAGAAGGAAAAGCCCAAGAACATCGACGTCGTCAAAAAGGATGTTGCTACAAAGGTGTCTCCAAAGTGTTTGCTCATGCTAACACTTGCTTTGCTGGTGCCCGTCCCGGAAGCGTCTGCGGTCGAAGCAGAGTCAAACGACCCGGACTAACAGAAAACCAAACATTAAAGCTAAAATCATTTTTTAATGGCGCCAATGCGGCAGAGTTCATCAAGAAACGCATCTCCATTGAGTATTTAGTATGTACTGTATTTATCTAGTACACGCTACAGACTCAAATGTAAGTTTTTGTAGCTTTCATGGTTTTCATAACTTCGACCAGTCAATCTGCATTACGAGTAATAACGTGCAGCTTTTAAAACCGCATTAATTTTGGTAAAGATCTAAAGGATACAGTACAGTGGAAAGTTGAATATCTGTAGTGTGCGAATATGTACTGCAGTGCTTGTGTCGCTCATGTTTTGATATTCACGTTTGTGTAATTAGCAATAGATATATTGCAGCATATCATGTTACTTCTGTATTTCGTGTAGCGAGATTTTTGCTGTGAAACCTGCGGCATTCTAATGACGACCTTTGTATGTATGAGAAACGAAAGAGCTGCTTTCATTTGCATTCGATTCTCGTGAAATCCGCTAGCAGGCTTTCGAAATGCAGTTTGAAAACCATATATTCTACGACTACGGTTAACAATAAATGCCACAGCATTTACCCCGTGTTGATCTTTCGGTTGGTTGAGTTAAAATAATAAAACAATTTCCTTGTTTTAATGGGCAAAAGCCACCAAACAATAATGATTGCAAACGCCGGTACACTACTTGATAGTCAAAATTTAAACATTAAAAAATTTTCTTTTTCTTAGTATTACAACAAGGAAGTGACAACTGGGAAAAGTTATCTTAAAGGAAAGCGAGGTCTGTATCAGCAGCAATATCGTTCTAGACACTGCAAAATATGAACAGTCACCCTTATACGCAGAAAAGCACTAGAAATTATTAGCAGTTTATTCCCATTTCTCACCTATCACAAGTCCTGTTTTTCTTTATATCACAATCATATCGTGACAGTGACACTCGTTGGTTTACGCAGAAATTGATTGTGCGATATTACCTAAGTAGGTGTTAGGAGCGGTAAACTGTATAACCGTTTAGGAATGTATACGTATGAAGTGTAGAATCAACGGCGTTATTCGACATCGAGAATTAACGTCAATTACTATTATTTGTGCGATAGTATACTGTAGCGTAGTTGTAGCAGCAACATGGTTCATGGTTAACCAGACAATAATTATTTGATGAAGGACGAAGGTTAACCTGCAACTGCATGTACTTAACTCAGTAGTCAGTAGATTACTATGGACCGCTTGTCGGCTGCTGTACTGTTTCCCCGGAGTACGTACGGGGGCGGCTACATGTACTACCGCATGGCTTGGTTGGTAGCCGCTTTAGAATTCGAATGACGATGAATGAATGGCAACTTGCGCGGTGAATCACTTAAACAACACAATCATGAACTATGAAGTATCGATTGATTGCCTCGCTAATTTCCACTCTGTCCATTCGTGTCTGATCTCGCATATATATTGATCCTGGTCAGTACTATATATAGCGGAAGGAACTGCAGTCCATAATTCTCTATGCTAAAATTTAATCCAACAGTGCAGAGTTGCAAACGTACAAAAAACCGAATCATATAGGCCAGGCTGTATCATTATTGTTTGTATAGTATGGTATCCCCAAAACGAATGCCTTTACTGTAGTAAAACTATGTAAAAAATTTGTGAAGCATGCAGGTTCAGTCTAATTATCCGGTGTATCCATGATGGAGGAATTTTTGTTTGCGCGGATATACACAACTCCGCTGCTAACGGGAATTTACAGCCGGTTTGTTGTCGTCTCTTGTCGACATTGTGGACTACACTGATTGTGAGGGCGACAATAGGACCGTATACCGCGGGTATGTCTGTGGACTAGAAAATGATCACTGTTGGGTGCGCATCGGCTGTATGCAACAACAACTGCGGCTGATACCCATGAAGAACCTGCGCAGGGTGGGTATATGGGCCGGACCACGCTGCAGCATCCAAGAGACTGAAATCAAAAATAGGATGTATACCTTGGTCAGTGTTGATGACGATCATCCGGAATCATGGCAGCCCGTACGCTTTGCAGAGCTGTATTGCTATGATAATATTACGCTTTTGAATGTCGAGGTTTATCTGCCGCATGACACCGTTACCGCGTCTTGGACGGTAATAATGCCGCCTTGAAGCGTGCTCGCCGAAACGGACCACTGGGACCTCCCGTGACCAAGGAGTCCTTCCGTCGCGTGCTGATCCCTTTTTCCAAGTATAAATGGGATATTCCCGATGTTGTTGCTCTACTGGAGCGCATTAAGGACATGCCACACTTTCGCAGTCAGTTTACTTGGACATGTGGCGTGTGGAAAAATATAATGTTTCTCGGGATTGTGGATGGTTGTGTTGCCGTGTTGGCTGCAAAGGGTCGCGATCAAGGCCCCGGAGACGAGGTCATTTTTGAATATTCGGTATTCGCCATTAAGCGGTTCGTAACATCGCTGACCAGGAGCATAACGAAAACCGTGGGCAGATTGTTGGAAAGTCATGTCAGCGTGATTGCTGGCATGGAGGGTAAGCCACAATCTTGTACGTTGTGGTAAAAAAGCTCTGTCATTCCAAAATTCGAAATTAAAATGTCTAAAAATCATCAGCTCAGAACTTCATTTTATTTGCCATTTCCGGCAAAGTTTCCATCAACGTTTTAATTTGGTGTTCTCATTATCTTGGTCCTGCGAGCGTACATATTTTAAAATCACCAGAGTGTAACCTTATGATGTTTGAATATTAGATAGAATTCCTATCGAATATTCAAAATATTATCACGACAGCGTTAAAATTGTTAAAATGGGAATTTGCTCTGTTTTAGTGCAAAAGTAATCAATGGTGCGCTTCTATTTTGCAGTACTCATGACTCATCTTTGAAATACTTACGACTCATCGTTGAAATAGCTAAATTTTAGAGCATTATAATTAAGCCATCCTTGTTGGGAAACTTGCGTACTGTCAGTTCTTTTAACATTTTCTGCTGCTCTCTGCTAATGTGCGCACTCTGTAGACCTGAACGACCCCAGTGATTTACGCTTTGGCGACCTATTTGTGGAGTTACATCTCGCTGTATTTTCATATTTGGATGTTTTTCATCAACTTGAGATTCGCAGGTACCGTAGTTGGCGGATTTCCTTATTTGTAATGGTGTTTGCTAGCCCTGTCTCAATTATCTGGATGTTGCTGCAGTCCGGCATCTGTATTTTTTGCTACGGTATTCTCAGTATGTTTCGTTGACAATGTACATTTTTTTTTTGCTTTCAGAACTTGTAAATTTTTTCATCACTTACTGCGCTCTGAAATGATCCAACAGTGTCTAATCTTGCCCCGTCATGCTATGAATACCCTCGATGCTCTAAAACTGTTCTCACGGCAGCAGTGTGCCGACTTCGTCGGAGATCGAGCTGCCATAATCTAACATACTGTGTAGCACAGTAACAACCAACACCAAAATCATCTGCCTCATTGGTAACTGGGACAAATGTCTGCATCATCTGGCGAACGTTGTTCTGCCTTTTTTGGGCGTTAAACTCGTTGGCTGATCGTCGCCGACAATTCGTTACTGACATTCCACGAGTTTCTAGAATTCCCTTGCCTTTCCTCGCCATGGCCCATGTTGCATACGGATGACGATTTTGTTACATTCAGAACAACGTTTCAGCCGGTAGCTGAATATGCCCGTGCCGCCACATACTGCTGAAGAACTGCTGCTTCGACAGCAAACTTTCAATATGTTTTGCGTCGATATCGTATAAGTATCCTTCAGAGAAGCATCCGCATCCTTCCATGCCGCACTTCCCGGGCGTGTTGCGAAGAGCCGTTCATTTTGTGTTTCCTTATTTTAAGTACAGCTTCACCGAATCAGCCACAACGTTCAGAAGCCTTTCAATCACCGCTGGAAGCACTGTGTCCCACACTTCCAGATAACAAAATCAGAGCCATGTTGACCTGGCTAAATTCCTTGACGAAGGATGATTTAACAAAAAGTGCTTTGTCTGGCCATTTTTCTCGCTGCTTGTTGAGTGTGACAAACGGCCGGAATACTTAGAAACTAACTTTCAAAAATCACGTAACGCGATGAAAAGCTGAACAATGTTTTATTGTTATTAATGCATAGGTGGAAGAAGAAAAGGCCCATGAACCTCAGCGAAGTCAAAAATGATGTTGCTACCAAGCTGCCTCCAAAGTGTTTGCTCATGTTCACACTCTCCCTGCTGGTGCCCGTAGAGGAACCAGCAGCGCCTGAAACGGATTCAGATGACTCTAACTGAACGAATTATCAAAATGCATAGTGGAAAATATGAATTTTTTCAAACTGCACTCATGCAGTTGTGGTAGGTTAATCAACCGAATTGTCTCCATCGACTGTTAAAGGTCGCAAAGGTTGTAACATTTCAAATATAAATTCGTCAAACTAAACTAAGAACTTTCTGATTTTGGCAAGATTTGTAGGTAAAACTACTAGTACTGTTTATGCAATTGTTGTGGACTACATATTTTCACGTAGTTATGTGTGTCTAAAGGCGTCTGTTTTGTATCCTTATTTCTCAGCGCTATGCTGGAGTTATCATTGAGCAATTCAGTATCTATCATGAGCGTATACAGTAAAGAACATTAACGGGATTCGGCGGTATTCTCCGTTGTTTATAACGTAGGAGAAACGTTCATTTATCATAAGTATACTAAGATTCCTATGGCGTATTCACTTCGAAAAAAGGAGGTTCACAGATCTAGCTACCCTTTCCTAAAAGTCTTTAAAAATACTCATTGTCGTAGCCACTGTCTTTTCTGGACTTTCGTTGTGGCCAACGATTCTGTGTCGTCAAACACTAAACAGCGACGACAATACTCTCCGTGACCGGCAAAGGTATCTTCCTGAAGTTTTTGCCGTGCACCCTTCTCCCCTCGCAACCGTTGCAGAAGCAACCCTTTGGCCAGAATAGTGACATGCGACACCAGTACGGGAGAACTGAGTTTCAGGTCAATCCGTGATATATGGAGCGCGTAGTAAGGCGCCTGTCTGTACGTATAGCGCGCACTTGGATATCAAATTTCGTTGTTTTATTAAACAGAGATATTGAGTCTTATATAATTCAGTCTTATATAAGTACGGATTGTGACAGTTATTGTGTCAGTGTAACTAACGCTTTCTATCCGACAAGTTGCACAACTTGTTCAGCGACATTTTTACAGGTGCGACATGTTCTTATTACTGTATTACAAAAAAAATTTATAATGCAGTAAGTCAACGCACAATAGTCTGTAATCAGTGCCAGTATACCAACAGTTTCATGAACATAACGGTTTGGCAGACAACATAGCCGTCTCGTGCAACCTTCGAAGGTGTTCGGCAAAGTTCAATGTCATTAGAGACATTTATTCAGATGCTAGGTAATTTGTTTTTGTAACGAGCATGCCGTCGAGCTTACCAAAAAAACAATCTAAATCTACTGCAGTTGGTTTGCCAGTTACACAATCATTTCTTGCAGTAAGCAGTGCACCTGCTTAAATGCGTCTTTAAGCGCTTGTTCAACATCCTGTCCGCATTTTGCAGCAACGTCGTGAGCACCGTCAAAATAACTCGCAGTCTTTTTCAGTTTGCTGAAAACGATAGAACATGATTATGTTGATGGCATAAAACATTCGCTTTAAGAATGGATTTAAGAACGGATTGAAATAAAAACTGGAAACCTACTTGCAGAAACTCTGGTGGGCAACGGATGCATTATCGTTCTCTCCACCCCGGCAGGCATATCGAGATGATTGCAGCAGCCGTCTAACGCATCCTCATCTTCTTCGTTACAGTGACTGAGAGCACGTGAATATTTCACCAGTCCCACCGTGGTACTGCACAGCGCACCAAGGAAAGCCTAAATTCAGCATTATACCATCCACCCGTCGCTGCCGCATCGTCCTTGAGAGCGGGACACTGCGTGTATAAGGATTTCATGCAGTTTCCCACGTCGGTGCTCCACCTATAACGAAGGCACTTTTTCATCAGACAAAATGACTTTTAGTTTACTTTGCACACACCCTGTCTTAACAAGTATAAACGGTGGGCAACTAAGCAACCGGAAAATCCCTGTTTGTCCTGCCCGGAGTACTTAATCACGACCCTTGGGCTATTAACATGGTATGGAAACTTAGCTGAATAAATTGGACGTTGAAAAGAAAGAGTCGAGCGTCATCACGAACTCGAGAAAGCCGTTTTATTTCCCGAAATAACTGCTTACGGCGCTGGACTTCAGCACAATCTTGAATCGCCTTGTCATAGCGTAGATGGTAACGACAGCAAAACTACAGGGCTTATCTGGTTACGTTACTAATAGTACACTTTACAAAAGACGTTGAAAGTTTTAACCGTACAGTAGTTATAAGCAAGGGCATCCATCGTTCTTGCCATGATTATATAAGTTAGAGTTGCACGGAATTCGATAAATCGCCTGCAGAGCTCTTGCTGGATCCACTGTTCGACCCGTTTAAAATGCGCTTTCATTGCTAAGAACGCCAGGAGGGACCAAGCCTTGCATGGTCATCACTTTTACGATGCCTAAATACCTACTGTTTATAAGTCGCTGTTAGATGATTGCAACGTCAACCAACAACATTCTTGAAGGTACGGCATCTTTCACAAAATTAATTGACTTTGACCATTCATTTGTACACTTTAGTATTACAGCGACATATGTACCAAAAACTTCCTGGAAATCGCATATTAATTTACGATAACGTTTCGTAATAAATCTTGAAAAATGTCAGAATAAACTGCATGTTTGCGCACGCAGACAGCTTCATCAAAATAGATAAAAGTGATGGAGAAAGTAGAAAAACTACGTTTGTTTTGCTGCGTAATAGCCCAAGTGTTCGCGCGACTTTGGGAGTCGAAGTCTTATTAAGGGTTTTGGCAACGAGCAGTCAAACGATTATTTGCCACAAGAAATCGTCCTTAGACGAAATATCGGCGGCGAACTGTCTCAAGACGATTGTCCCGCGACCAAATGTCCCGCGACGACCTGTCGGGCAGCCAGTTGCTACAATCAGCCGGTCCATGTTACTGCGAAGTATTTGCTGAATTGTCTAAGAATTCAGGGGGTAAAAATCAAATTTTTTATGACATCTACGGGAAGTTTTGTGGTCAGATAATTTTGCGCTTTTCATTCATACAGCTGTAAGAATTTGAAACTGTACTAAAATTAATTTGATGAAACATATAGGGCGATTTAGTGAGATTTAGCCTAGCTGTTGTAAAAGCAAATGCTGCTGCTGTTTTGGGCCTTTGGGTATGCGTTCTAAAATGACTGACAGCGCTAACGATTTTGATTGTTTTTCAATGTTAAATGTGAATCATTTTGCGTAGTATTCTGCGTATACTTTTCATTGTATTGATGGCTTTTGCCCGATAAAGATTTTAGGAAGGTCATAACACAGTTGGAATGATGGTACTGAATGGCAGTTCTATACCAACCGTTTAATTCAGACGTGCAGGTTAAATTCTCAACTTACTCGTGCAGGTTAAATTTCTCAAAATTACTCACAGAAATTCTGACTGAACGGCGCATACCATTTTGCGTTAAAATGGACACACATGTACAACACCGACTGTGACTGACACAGAGAAAGTAAACTCGGTAAATTTACTGTGCAGCCCAGCCGGTCCATGCATGCACTTTGAAGTAGTTATAATAGTCAACGCGCAAATGCGGCTTTTGTTCTAGGACTGCTGGTCTGGTTGTTGTAAAGATTTAAAAAAGTTAATTTATCTCTTCTAGTTTATTTCACGATCTGTAGTTTAGTGAAACCGACTTGGACTCCTACAACTGCTTATAATTAAAAAAACAGTTGCAATTCTCGGAATGAAAAACTAAAGCCCCTAAACTGTCATGTGCAGGTTTATCGGGATTCGTTAAAGGTGATTGTTAATCATAGCAATTTAAGCCCGGCCTACGGTGTTTGCTTTGCACGGAAATACTAAAAATTCATAGATAATAATAGATAATAATATTGCATAGATAATTTGGCCTTTCTTCACTGGTTCTCCTGAAAACCGTCGAAGTGTTACCGCACATTAATCTGATGACGAGGCGAAAAATCGAGATGAATGAAGGGCTAAGCGGAGCATTTTTTGTTTTCGAAAACACACTTGAAACTGACAGCAAAAGACTGTGGAAAAATGTTGATATCAGCTTAAAAACCGAAGTATTATTTTGGAAACGCAGATTCAATAGTATTGCTTTTTTAAGTGGTTATCGCGAAAGCAAAACTGAAGGGGCGTTCAGAATTTTAAAGCGCAAGAATATGATTCAACATGTTTAAGAAATTCCACCGGATGCTCGGAAACAAAAGAATGAATAGACTGCATCAGCAAATTGACGGGTTTCTAAAAGCAGTGAAACCTGTACTTTGTATTTAAGCCGAGCGATACTGGACTAGATGTACCGTTGCTGTTAAAAAACTGATGCAGTTATTTTAAAAGCAGAAAATTTTTTCCATCTGTTGTTTCGTCATGAGTTTGCAAGCCATGATGATCCTTACCGTTTGTCTCCTAGTGCTCTCCTTGGTAAGCACATTTCACACTTTTAGCGATTATGTTTTTTTCTTTACGTATTCCATTCTAGTTAATGCCAGCTTACGCGTACGGTGGACGGCCTTGCTGCATTGAAGCGAGGGCGATATGGATGTTACGAAAATGGTATCCCATATGTCACCCATCCTGACGGAAAACTTATTGATCCTGTCGAATCCTCCTTCCTAAGTCGTCGCAATCTTAGCTTCAGCCGATTTCGGCGAGCTCATACCCTACGCCAATAAGAATACCCAGAGAATGAGTGGCGCACAGCCCCGTCGCCATCATCGCCGTCTATGTGATAACCCTCATGATTGGCCATTCGCCATTGTGTTTTGCTGTTTCTGGGGATTTCCATCCCAGCATTTTTTCATGGTCTGCAGCAGAGCTGTGCTGACTGCAGAATACAGTCTGGTGTTTGCTGCGCCACGGTGTGACATGTCAGATTTCGGCATTAAAGCCTCAATCCGCGTTCGCCGCTGTTTCGCCGTCGAAGAAACGTGGGCGCCCATAAGGCCCCACGTTAGTTATACTTACTTCTTACAACGAAAGTGCTCTGGGAATAGTAATTTGAAACCGCTGCCAGTCATAACAGAACTTATTGATAATTACTTTGCTGCCGGTATTTATAAAACAGTTGACGGCAGGTATAACAAAAATCGAAAAAGTGCAACCAGGTCTCGTACAAGTTGAGCGTACATAATCAATTTTGCTACACATACAGTAATCCAATAAATAACGCCCCTTAACATCCAGTCAAAGAATATTGGAATTGATTTTGTGGGTAAAGTAAATGTGAGGAACAATAATAATTCCTGTATCTGTGCCCTCTTTCAGTACATATCTGTGAGTATTTTACCGTACCCGCATTGATCTATGCTAATTAGTTGCTGCCGCATTGATCCTTAATCATCGTTATTACGAAAATTAGATAAGCAACCGGCAAACTTATATACTGCAGCATGCTCGAAATCTGTTCTTGGTTTTGGTACATAGTTCAAAGTGGTTTGTCCGATTAAGCTACGAGATAAATGATAAGAATTAGGTGAGCGCCGAAGAAGTGATTAAACCTGACA
>NW_026570687.1:0-18689 GCF_019649055.1 Paramacrobiotus metropolitanus | reverse complement strand
CCGTTTGTGAACTCGACATCCGGTTAAAGAGTTGTAGGTGATATAAAATTTCAATAGGTTTTTTTTGCAAACTGGTTCATCATCAACAGTCTCATAATGAACCAGCATGTTCAAATTTTCTGTGTGAAATATCTGTGTTTTTAACACACATATCTTGAATCAAACTACGATTACCTTAAGAACGAATTTCTTATGAATTATTTTAAAAACTGGATAAATTCGGTGATGTTCTGGAAGCAGGAAACTGAAATTACCCATTCCAAAATTAGAAAATTGATTCTTTTCAACCGTGTTTGTCCAGTGCACGGAATAACAGAAACTTCGCACAATTGAAGCTCGTGAAATCCGCAAGTAAGGTTGTGGAAAGCCAGTCCCTGACGAACGATTTAGAAGCTAACCTGATTTGATTTTTTTCTTGCAAGGGCGATGCGTAAGCTATATTGAATTGTTAAACTGGCATGTTTTGTTGACACCTATCAAGGAGCCAAAAATTTTAAGCAAAACTGGCAGACCACGCGCAAACTGCGCGGAAGAAATTGAACGAACTACTGTAAAAATAACTAACCTTATTTACGTGATTTAAAGACTGTTTTTAAGGTTATTGTTCTGGAAGATTTTTATGCTTATTTTTTACAATAAACGTGGCGCTTAAATTCATAATGAATGACTTTTTCTTCAAATGCATGTTTACATGTGAAATATACAGTATCATTATACTATTAACTTCCTACGCTGCACTAAAAGCTAAGTACTACCCGGTACCATAGCAACACCACGGCGCAATTCAAGTTTGCGTGACGTTTTTTCACCCGATTTTTCACCACCATTACCATGTGTTAAAACGCTAAAGTGACCGAATTATTACAGCCATAATACCGCAAACGTACCACAAAGCCCAACCGCTTGTAAAATTGATTTCGATTGTTTCAACTACATTTAATGTTTTCTATAGTATCGAGCTGGCACGTATGCAAACCCTTCCAACCCCATTCCCTGTAACGAAAAATTTGCAAAAAATCCAACAACCTTTGTGTTATGTGGCATTTGAATCGCGCCTACCAAAACAAGCAGCAATCCGTGTTTTTCATAATATATTGAATATATTTTCATATATTTCCATATTTTCTACTGGCGGTCACTTACCAGAGAACGTAAAATTATGGTAAGCGGTATACTAACTTTTGTGCCTTCAATTATTTTAAAACTCCTTAGAAGTTTTTAATAATTATAAGTAGCACTAAATTAAGTGGTATCCAGTTCATGTTTTCAGATTTAATTAATTTTTTTCACGTAGCTAGATTATAGGTACCCCGTACCCGCACCCTGAACAGGTTAACCACGTCGGACACTGGGAATTATTTTATTCAGATTTCTTTATATCCAGAAACTGATTGTTTGATTCTGCTGCTTCATGAGCTCGTCATGTTGCAGCTCGGCGTCGCCTGCGGCTCCGCCTTCCGTTAATAGTTCAGAAATACTCAACTGTGCTTCCTAAACCTTTAGTTTGTACTAAAAATAAATAAAGCAATGAATGTTGACAAATGATAAGAATGCGAAGTGGGTGAGGTAAAACATCGCTCACGCTCACAGTACAGTCGCCGTTTCAAGCAACAGCAGTGAACAGCACATCAGTACTTCCGGTCCAACAGTAAAATTAATATTTCCCCTACCCCATAGACGGGCTGCTACGTTAAACTCAAACATACCGCTCCTAAAGACGCGGTTATTTAACCACGAACAGCTTACGAAGTTATTTTAAATTTCCCTGATTGGCTGGTGCATGGTTCCGTAGACTTTGTATAGTAAGGTTTCCCAGAGTTACCTTCAAAACGTACTTCTATTCGTTTCCTAAAATCAAACTGATTTTGTAAAAGCCTACCAAATTAGGCTATCGAGTAATACACAGCTTAAAAATAACCCCAGTGGGTCGTTTAGGATGGATGCGCAGACAAGATGGCCACATCTCCTCTTATTCCTTTATTATAATAAATTACTCACAAAAATCCAATAGAAATCGAAATTTTTGGAATAGTCACACAGTGCGCAAACTGCATAACTCGCTTAGCGCAAGCAACAGGTCTACAACTGCAATACTGTTAAAATAGTAGGTTTTCCACACGAGACAGTTTAAAATAGTCAAGACGTCCATGCGTGAAAGAAATGCCTGAAGTAAATATGTTCTGCAACATGGGACACGAAAACCTTTGACTTTTTTTTTTAAATGGCGACGTTGCAAACGAGCACAGTTTAAATTTCTCAGAAAAGTTCTGTTGATGTCGCGAGTTAAAAAAAATCTCTATCGAACGAGCCTGAATAGTTAACAATGCGGTAAACGGTTCGCGATATACAAGCCAAAATGATAGACGACATTGTGTTCGCTAAATGATAGCCGCTTTCACGCTGGATGTTTATTCGACACTTCCAGAAGTTTTCGTGCTATGATTATGCGTTTTTCAAATTTTAATTCGTTTGCTGGTAAGAATTTCTGAGTTACAAAAGAAAATAAACATACAAATTCACTAATTGTCATCAGTGTTCCACTGCATTCTTCGATAGCTCACAAGAATACGTTTTCAAGATGTTATGCAATATATAACCTTGATTTCAGGTATAATAAAACCATGCAGGAAACATTTAGAGAACACTTTAGAAGCGGGTTTCGAATTTATCTGTGTATCAGCAGATATATAACTAACAAACAAATTTAATGCAAATCGGATTTTGAACTGGAACTTAATTCGAATGCACAGCAAATTACTTGAAAAAATTGTCATAAATTATTAAAAACGTAAAAGTATAATTTCAGAAAGAATTTTGAAGAAACTAAAATATGAAATATTTTGAAATTTTTTTAATTCAAAATATTTCATGTACAGCGTGGTAGCGCCAAGTTGAAGACAGCGCAATTAATACTGATCTGATTATTTCCCTGTAGTCTGCTGTCATACTGCCACTTGCAAAGTTGCAGCGAATTTCATTTCCAGTGCAATAAAATTTAGCTTTCGTTGAAATGTTGAGAAATGCCTCGAGAAACTAATTCTGAAAGTAAGGCTGTAGTGGTTTCTCTACATGCCAGTGGATTGTCTATTCGGAAAATTGTGGAAAAATTATCTGAGCTTGGGAGACCGCTCAGTAAGAGTACAGTTGAACGGATTATAAAGAAACATCAGTTGGTGTTGAGTGGAAGCCCACCGGAGACGCGTAAATTGCCTGCGCAGAACAAGCCTACAGTATGCATTCCGAAGATCATCCGCAAAGTGGAAAAATTAATAGATTCTCCGAATCCCCCGTCTATTCGAGAGATCGCCCGACGTTTACGAATCTCTCATGTATCCGTGAAAAAAATTTTGGTCAAGAATCTGGAAGCGAAGTTGACGAAAAAGAAGAAGGTCCACGCGCTATCGGCGACCCAAGCTGTACAACGGGCCCATCGCGCCAAGACGTTTTTGAGGTATTTATCGCGACGAAAACTGAAATTTCTTTTAACAATGGACGAGATGTGGATTACTACTGATGATTTATCCGGGCAGACAGACTTCTACTACAAGCGCAAAAATGTTGTCGTTCCTGAAAGTTGGCAAAAGCTGCCACGCAAAAACTGGCCCAAAAAAGTGATGCTCGCGATGGGGATCTCTTGGCGCGGTCAAACCGCAATGTACGTCGTTCCCCCTGAGACCAAAGTTGATCACAAGGTATTTATCGACCTCGTCCTGAAGCCAATGATCCGAAAAGACGTACCGCGGCTATACGGATCGGACGCCAAGAAAGTGGTCCTGCACATGGACAGTGCCCCTTCCCATGTGGCCAAAGAAACTGTCCAGTGGCTGAAAGCAGAGAAAGTGAAGTACATTCCGAAAGAAGAATGGCTGGCGAATTCCCAGATGCTGCGCCGATGGACTACGCGGTCAACTCGATTTTAAGCGAATTTTGAAGTGCTGCGACGCGCGCGATCACAGGCAACTGGCACGTGTCGCGCGCCGCAAGTGGAAGACCTTTTCAATTGTTAAAATTCGAAATGCACTCAGATCGTGGAAATCTCGTATTCGTTGTGTAATCAAAGCTAACGGCTATCAGTACGAGCATATTTGGAAACAAAATTGTAATTAGCTAAATTACAATAAAATAAAAATTAAGTGTCTTCAACTTGGCGCTACCACGCTGTATTTTAGAAATTGCAGGCAAAATGATCTTAAAAAATTTATGATTTATTAGAAAGTTCAGAAAATTAATTTAGTACCCATTTCGTAAATTTGTAAGAACAAATTGTCGACTAAGATGATTTCCGTTTGGGCTTCCGGGTCCCTGTTATAACCTAGTCGTTGCCAGGATACTAACAGTGCTTCGTGGTTATCACCGAACAAGATTCCGTACCATGTGCACTGAGACCAGGAGCTCTCCACAAACTGTAGTATTTCTAACTTCGCGATTTGAAGTAGCAACCCGAAAGCTTGAGGCAAAAGGCCAGTTCCACGTAGATCCTGTTCACTTTAGCAAAGATTTTTACTGAATTATCATCGGAGGAAACCTGTTTCAATATACTGATCTTTATCTGGAATATATCGCCATATACACGCTTCATATTAAAATGATACAAAAAGCTGCCAGGTACCATGTTTTCTAGTGTACAAACGAAATACCAACGTTTTCAAGCCAAGCATCAAACCAAACATTCAGACCAAGAGGTTGAATACTTTGGTAAATGTTGTTGTTTTGACAAGTAAAATCACAGTAACCGAGAAATCGTTTGCTTCACGTACTTAAAAACTTTGGCCAGCCCAATTTTCTATCGTAATTGGCGACCTGAGAAATAATGCAATTGCTGCACGACAAACTTTGAACACATAAACGGGAAAGTATGTAAATATTTAATGGTTAGATTTTGGAGATATAACCATTTAAATTAAAAGTTCAAAAATGTTTGAAAGTGTTTAGGACAATGAAGTCTGTTCTAAACATCAGAGGACACAATAAAGATATTTAAACGTATTTAAACAAATTTCGACATATCTATAAATATTTAATCGTAATATCTAAAAACGTTTTAACATACTTAAACGTATTCAAAAATGTTATCAAAAATGATTTAGATTTTTTTACACCGTTCAGAATAGTGTCGAGATATTTTACAACATTCACAATTCTTTCGAAATATTTAAAAATCTTATTTCTAAATTCAGATTGGGGCTAAGTTTTTGAACTGTTGTTAAATCCCGTAAATATAAGAAAGATCAAAACTTTGGATTCCGACCCAACGTTTACGATCGCCCAGTCTTAAGAACAGCTTTAAGCCTCGGGAACCTAAAGGTCAAAGAGTCACACGGCGACCCAAAGGTCAGGTTCGCCGTGTCTTAGAACCGCAGTTTCGTGGTGTCGGGAACCTAAAAGTCACAAAGGTCACTAAAGGTCACACGGCGACCCAAAGGTCAGGGTCGCCGTGTCTTAGAACCGCAGTTTCGGGGTGTCGGGAACCTAAAAGTCAAAAAGGTCACTAAAGGTCACACGGCGACCCAAAGGTCAGGGTCGCCGTGTCTTAGAACCGCAGTTTCGGGGTGTCGGGAACCTAAAGGTCACAAAGGTTACTAAAGGTCACACGGCGACCCAATGGTCAGGGTCGCCGTGTCTTAGAACCGCAGTTTCGGGGTGTGAGGAACCTGAAGGTCAAGGTCGCCGTGTCTTAAAACCTCAAAGTGCTTATATTGAAAAAAACGCGGGCTCGCTTCGCTCGCCCGCTCGATTATGATATTATTCTCGTTAAACCTGGAGTGTCAGAGCGCGATATTCATTTGAATTTTTAAATATTATACGCCCCCTCCCCCCGTAATAAACGCCCGCTTTATCAGATTCATTCAAATCGGAAAAAAATGCTAAAAGTATGGATTTTGACGAAACCCGTGCATTTGTGCCTGTCGCTGTGTTAATGCGTTAGAAATTACGGCCAAATTAACTAACCACTATGCACCCGAAGTTCCGAGCTGCAGATTTCACATGAATAAATTTTCATTTTTTCTCTCGAAAGGGACCACAAACGTGTAACATTGTTAGTAACTTTTCCTGTTTTTTCTTTAACGTGAAATCTTTTTTAGTGTCTATCAGCGCTGGCTTATTGCCATGTTAACTGGCTATTGCCTGAATAAATCCATTTTTCCTGTATCATGTGGAGTACTGCAGATGTAGGAAATATTTCGATAAAGAATAGCTGCCTGAGTTAACAGTCGCTTTACCACAGAAACGAAAGTGCACTGTTTTATTTGCATATCTGTTTGTTCGGGACTTACACACCAGTTGCGATCCCGCGCTAACATGTCTGGCAGATCGCCAAGAGGGAATAGTCTGTTTGCATAAAAAAGAGTACCAAGCAACAAAGACAATTACATCAGCAATTGGCGAACAGGCGAGTTAAGGGTATTTCCTGAAAATATCGGCTATACAAGTACAGAGTACTTAACAGGCATGAGACGTGTTTGACAGTAATGTAGCGAAAAATCCAGAAATTTTCATTTACTGAGACATCGGGGATTAGTAGCTTTGACAGCTGTGACATCACGGTGCTATAATTTGCCAGCTGGTAACACGGTACATAAAGCGTAAGGGAAAACGCTTTTTCCTGTAAACATTTCGTGAACTACAGTAGATGAGAATGTGCAAGCTGATTCGCATACCGCGCGCGATCAATCGAAAGAGAAAATAACCCTTAAAATGTGGCCGACCGTTCGCCAGACACCATTACTCCTGCTGCTACTACTACTGCACAACCAAACAAAACAGTGTCATTTAACAGCTACAACGTAACAACAACATCATTGTCTTCGAATCTACTACCGCCTTTATCATTCTTTCTTCCATACTGGAGCACCACAGAAAAGATCACCGAAGTATTGTGCTATCATTCGACACAGGTTGACTAGCCGCAACCAGTAGATACTGCCAGTCATTTGGGTACCTGTTTTGCTGCTGACGTGAACGTCTGCGGGGCGTGACTGAAGGTACTCGGTGAATTCATGCATGAGTGTTTAAAGGTCAACTTTATGATGTCAGTTCTTCGACGTTAGAGAGCTTTACTCGCTAATGTAGGGTTTTATGGTTATGTAAATGTTTTAAGAGTGTTGACCTCTCTTCTAATGTGCTGTCTTGTCATACTAAGAGAATGAATGTGTCTCGATTTTCTTAAAAAATATTCAGAAAATAATTAGATCATTGATGAAGCTTGGAAAAGTGAGATGCATGTGTCTGTGACGCCTGCTACAGACGCACGCATACCTATGTGAGGCACGTTTAGATTTTTTATCTGCTTGTTGGAACTCCTCTGTACTTCTTCCTTGCGATATAAATAATGCTATTTGACCATCAACCAAATTAATTAATTAGGCATTTCTGTATGGATTAGCTCATCCCACATTCCAACCCAATGGCTACACCGGCACGCGCAGCGAAAGTGCACACGCTGTACTCCCGGGCATGCGTGGCGACAATCATGACTGAAACGGGGGTGTGAAGATAAAAATAACGATATTTAAGGAAACCAGGAAGCACATGTTGCCGGCGGTTATCAGCCTGGCTAGAATAGTGGTCAGCTTTCGTCCCATGATGTCCAGCTCACGGCGGAATCGCCAGATCTGGATAGCAGCCAGTGCCTGTGCAAAGGGAAACAGATATTTCGGGGTCACGAGCAGTTTAGTGGAGGTGCCAGTGATGCCGGTAAGATTAAACAGGGGATACTGGGAAAACGTACACAACCACTGAATTCCAAAGATCATGCACATTACGGCAAAGACTAGATGGTAGGGTCGCCGGAACAGGGACGGTACGAACGGCAGAGGATAGCAGTAATACCCGCACAGATGCATCACCACCATCCATAGCTGATTGTGCATTTCCAGCATCCGCGTCCGCACCGCTGGATACCTTCGCTGAGCGGTTTTTCAACCTCTCCGGCTCGTCTTCCTGGCATGCGGCGTTCTACGTGCGAGCGGTGGCGATCGATCTGCAACGCATGGGGTTTGGCGTTGTACAGTGCTACATCACCATCTACACATTACTTTTCGCTATCGGCTTCCGTGGTTTGGCGCGATCCCTTGCGCAAAGCCGAACCGTTGAGGAAGTTGTGGAGTATCTCCCGGTCCATCGGGACATGACGGCGCTCGTCGGGCAGTTTAATTCCTGCTTTACTTATACATCGGCTGCGGCTTTCGTGGATATTTTCTTCGATATTATTATCTATGTCAACTCCGTTCTAAAATCCGGGGTGCTCAACATTTCACCCGATGATTATGATGTTCTGGCCATAAACTGCGTGTTCATCATCCTCAGCACGCAGTTCATTGGGATTCTATTTGCCGTAGAAGCGGTACGCTGTATCTATCGTCATGTCGCCAGTTACCGGTATACGCAAATGTACATTACACTCGTATTAAATGCGAGATTAAAAAAACGCTTTGCTTGAGCGATATTGCGCCAAAAAGCGCTCCTCTGTTTAAATTCACAACGTACCATTGGTTTTCTGCCCACGGAGCTCGCTTTGTACACTGTGCGCTGGTTTTATCACCAAATGTCTGAACCGTGGACAGACTGGCTGGTTTGCAATTTTTTAGTTTCTGCAGTGCATGATGTGTTTCTGCAGGAAGATGATGTGTTGCGGAACATTCGTGAAGTCAGTTTAGACTGCAAGGAAGCTGGCCGACCTAACTGTCAACTGGAACTCCATGTAAGCGTTACAAACATCTAAGGGAGAAGCTCACCCTGGCCGGTATACCTGTCGATCGCGTGGCTATCCTGGCGGTAAGCACTTGTTTTCACCTCTGAACCAAAAATTAGGAAATGGACTGTAGCATACACATACGACTCAACTATCACCTTAATGCACGCAGTTTACTCACTGAAGGTTAGTTACTGTGTTTCAGGTACTCACCACGATTGCGGGCTATGTGCTGTTAATGTCGGGGCTGGATGACAACAAAATCCCACCTCCGATTTGCAGCTGCACTAATCATACCCTCCAATAAGCCGGCAACAACACAATTGCTTAGTTTATTTTTGTAGTATGCCTGACTCTAAAATCAATATATCTACGAGTATATAAACATATTTACAGTTAGAAGTATAACACTTCTACCTGTACAGATACTCGTACGCTTGTAACATACTGTAACGCAATTTCATTGCCGCTTACTCTGTGACTTTTGGTCCTTTTCTGCTTTTTTTCACTTTTTTAGTTTTTGAGTATCCTGCGGGAGAGTTTCCCTATCGGGCAAAAGACAGCGTTTGGGAAAAGTGGTTTCTACGTGATCTCATCACAAACAGAAAATGCTTGTGATTAAGAACGTAATGCTACTCGTATCTTGGGAACTAATGTTGTGACTTGTGAGCAACGTACTGTATATCGCAACAGAATTGCTGAAAGCAGACGTATGTACTGCACACTGCCACACGGTGCAAATGCCACAAGTTAAGCTCCAAACCGCAAAACTGTTTTTTTTAAGTATGGAGTATGGCCGATTTCGTACTATTCTAAGAATGCCACCTATTTCTTCTATGTATGCTTAAAATTCCTGTGCATTCGTTAGGTATTCTGGGGATTGACTTTATTCTGAAGGCCTGGTGATCCTAAAGATCGTTCAGCCAAATAAGAAAGGTCAACTGCTCCGCTGCATTTATGCACGGGTAAAACCGGCGGCTGTTGAAAAGTTTGCGCCGAATACATGACGAACGTTTTGAGAAAAGTCGAAGTACAAATCTGTAGACCGGTATACGGTATAATCAGCGGTAAGCGAGTAAGCGCACGTACTCTGTACTTCCGCTACTCGTGAAGACAGAGAGAGACTAAAAGTAAAAAAGAACAGCACAGGTTATAACAGAAACACTTCTGCTGTGCTCTGTGCTTTCCGTTTCCAACAGATGGCCGATAACAAACTGCATCCCTCTTTGAGTCTTATGGACAAGCGATGCCGGGAAAACTCTTTATAGAACGTAGCTGGTCAGTGGAATTTGGCATGAAAGGGCACATAATCGTGAAGGTTGTCTTACACGATCCACTGTCTAGACCGTTTTTCAAGTTTTAAACATGCTTTTTAAAAGTTGGAAAGGTTATTGGGACTCTGCTTCGGTGTAAGAATGGTCTTCCTGTTCATAATATGAGTTTTCATGCAAAATTTGAAGAAGAACGGTTCATATTGAGACTGTGGGTACCGTATACCCTGAATACATTAAAACTTTTTCTGATTCTCTTACAGCAGCAACTCATCAACCGGATGTTACGTGCACAAATGGTTTCCTAATCCTCGCCGCTGTAGTACAAAATCATCTGACTACATGTCGTCATTAAAAAATGTAAAAACATGCTGGGGAGTGCGCGAAAATGGATCATGTCTACGAATTTGGTACCGTATATACCGGGGTCAATTCCGTTAAACGATCGCTCTCTACCCAAATGTTGCGCACAGAATCCTTCTTTGATCACACGTTTACCGAATATTTTTACCGAGGCAGGAGCTAAAATTTAATATTCTCATTAATAATTGTCAATGCTCGCACAAAGCACAATGAAAAAACTATCAGCTGACGACGCGCACATGTTCGCGCCACTCTACAAGTACAAACTTAGTACGTACTAGAAAAGATCAATTTATAACAGAAACACTTCCTTCTTGATTGCAAAGCTGGAACAACTTTGCTTATGCTATTCTTGGAATGGAAGTCATTTTTACATTGCACATTGTTAACGTGTACTTTAATGTTACTTCCGCCTATTACCAAAGTAGTAGCGCTACTGTGTCATGAACTTCACATGGCAAGCAGCTGGAGCATGGCACTTGTTATCCAAGTGCGAGAAATTACTGTATACGAGTATAAAATGCTGACTTGGTTTGTCTTATTACACTGAACGGGTAGATGTAACAATTGCCTTGCGCTCGCGTGTTGACCGCGGTTAGAGTGATTAGGTTTTCGCGATACCAAAGTTATACTGATTTATAATATACTTACTAGAAACGATACCAATGGCACTGCTATCGCTAACATGATTATAAAGTTTCATAAATATGTTAGTGATAGAATTACTATTGGTAGCGTCTGCCGGTAATCCTTTGGAAATGGAGGAAACGACTAAGCTGACCGTTCCGCTGCGAGCGCTGCACTAACAAAGGGAAGCTCGTCGGATGCCGACGCAGACACGCCGCAGATAACCGTCAAACGTCACCCTTGTATCAGGTAACTGATGGCCATCGGCCGCGTTTACCATCGCTTTACAATTTACATTACGTCGCGTGCCAGTCGCTCAAAGTCGCGTGCCAGTAGTGCCAGTCGCTCGAATTTGAAATTAAGGACCGCGTAATGCAGTTAAATGCTACCGTCGACGTTGCGTGCGCGAACAAAGCCTGACAATATATACGACATAATAATATAATTATACGACATAGTACTGAAATTTATTTTTGTGAGATGCAATTTTTAGATCTTTATACCGAGTGAGTTGTAAAGGATATGTAAAAGGATACCTTAGCTATATATAACAGCCAAATCGACAGATTTGGTTGCAGCCTGTCATGCAGCAAAAAATTTTAATAAAACTGCTCAAAAATTGAACAAAAAAGCGGCATTTTTTCAAAAAGTGAATCGAGTACATTGCTCCGCCATTGGCCATTGCGTACACTGTGGAAATCGCTTTTTTTCGATAGAGAATGTTCTTCTCTACATGAAACAGTTGTAAAAATTGAAATAGTGCGTATGGATAGTATATGACACAAAATTCTGGAGTTCAAAAGCTAGGTCGCAATACATTTCCGCACAACTGCAGATGGTACAGTTTTTCGCGCTAGTCAACCACGAGCGTGTCGCAACTTTTCGCTTTTTTTTTGCCTTAAGTATCTAATAAAATTTGTAATCGATCAAATGTAAAACTTTGTTTTACGACAGGTGGTTCGCGCACAGCAAAACAAAAACGGAGACCGCCATTTTTGTGGGCCAGCCGGTAGATACCCCAGTTGTATTCCGAGGTGCAGTTTACTTGTGCTGTAACTGGAACGGAAGCCTTTCTGCAAAGCACATTGTTAACTTAATAATATTACTTCCGCCTTTACCGAAATATGTAGTAGCGCTAAATCTAATGCGTCATAAACTCCCTACATTAAGCAGATGGAGCGTGGCACCTGTTGTACGTGCAAGTGCGAGAAATCGACATCGTCAAGTCACTACAGATATACGAGTACAAGGTAAGCCTCGCGCTCCGAGCTCGGCAAATGTGTATTGGAAAGGTCAGGCTTGAATTTATGGACGTGTTACGAGATACGACAGTAGTGTTAACGACAGTAGTCGTGTACCGGACTGTGGTGGTAGCTTGGTCACTTACTCACCTACAGATTTTGCTCACGGGACAGTGTTGGTAGCCGAGACAGTTGTGGTTGCTAGTCCACTCACTCGTCTATAGAGATTTTTGCTCATGAGTCATGGTATCTCGGCCACTCACTCACCTACAGATTTTCTTCACTGGACAATCGTGGTAGCTCGGACCGAGCTACCACGAGCCACTCACTCACCTACAGATTTTGCTCACGGGGCAGTCGCTCACTCACTAAGTATTATGCTATCGCAAAAATCAAATAGCGTACGCTCGACGTACAGTACAAACTACATTAATGCATATTGTCCCAGATCCATGGTTACTGTTTTCCTTACTTTAAATGTCATACTTACAGTACGAGGCAAGCGGCAACTCTTTCCCATCGCTTTAGTAAATTACCTCACTTTCCCTGCTGCATTTGACCCGTATGCAGGCGCTCACGTGATACTTGATTTCAGCCGTTTCACGTCTAAACCGGTTAGCTTACTGAGCCGGCGATAAAATCTCACCTGCCGTGCTCTTCTCTGTACTCGTTATCAGTTGCGCAATCAACGATAGCTGCAAACCGGTTTAGACGTGAAACGGTTGAAATCAAGTATCACGTGAGCCTGCATACGGGTAAAATAGAAAGAGTAATTTACTAAAGCGATGGGAAAGAGTTGCCGCTTGCCTCGTACTTAAATTACAGACTTCTTCGCAATGTTGTTGTCAGGCTTCTCAAGTACTGTAAGCACTAAGCACTTCAGTAAAACAATACTTTGTCTGGAATCGTCCCGAAATCTCAGGAAGATAACTTAAGATAAAAATCTCACCCGTTCCCCACGGTGGTTGACATTCTAAGTATGTTAAATGTAAGGTGCCGTAAATTTTTTTGCCTCTCACTTCTTGCTATGGTCCTTACGAAATTTCTGGATGACCTCGTATTCTAATCCATGGAGATTCAGGCTTTCCTATACTGTATCCTAACCCTGCACTTGAAGGAAATTTGTACAGTGCAGCAAAACGCACCTGTACGAGCCCATTTATCCGGCTATACAGCACCGTGTCGCTCATAGCGTACAAATTTCCTTCAAGTGCAGGGTTAGGGTACAGTACTTAAAACGACAAAGAGAGTTTTCAAACCTGGCAATTCTAGGGACAATTAAAATTCAGCGTAAATACTATGGAAAACAAGATTCATTTCCAAGACCAAGCTGGACTTTAACCGACCACGCGTTGATTTTTCCATAATAACCCACGGAATTACGCCTTGCGACGGTAAGATTGTATGAATGTATAGATAAAATGTTGAGGTGGTTTGTATTATTCCATTGAACGGATAGATGCAACAACCGCCTTGCGCTTGCGTAGTTTTTGACCGTGGTTAGGAGAACCGGCGTTCCGTGAAACCAAAGTTCTAGGGCAGTGTAAATAATCATGACGTGTATATTGATATCAGGCTTTGTTCGCGCACGCGACATCGATAGTGGCATTTATAACTGCATTACACCTATTGATTTACAATTCGAGCGATGGACACTCGTAATGTAAACGCGGCCGATGCCCTCAGTTTACCTGGTATAGTTGGTTTGACGGTTAATTGTGGCGTGTTTGCGACGGCATCAGACGAATTTCCCTACACTCCCGTTGAATTAAATGACGGAAACTTATAAGCTGAACTTATTTATTTCCGTAATTACAACGGGATCGAAGGCAAACGCTACCAATAATACTGCTATCGCTAACCTGATTATGAAACGGAACGCAACGAGTTCGTTGAATGTCAGTATATAATCTGTACTACTGGAATACGTTGCAGTTTATTCCTTTTTATTAGCTTATTTAGCAGGCAGTGTTCTAAGCATCGTGTTTAGAAACATTACTGTAGAAAACACAGTTAACAGCATTAGGACACTGTAGAAAACACAGTTAACAGCATTAGGACCGCCCGAACGTGGAACGGTCGATGTAACGGACAACGCATTTCCCCGCTGTATTTCAATGCTGTATAAAACGCTGCATATCAGATACTCGTAAAAGCGTCGTTCTCCAGTAGCATCCTTTAACCGCAAGCCTGCTTCGCGTAAAAGTCTCAAAAGCTAGCTCAAGGCACAAAATCGTACTCACTATTCGTACTTGCGGCGTTTCTTCTTCTTCCGCTCTCCTGGCTGCTTCTCCGGCCTTGGTAGTTGGTACTACTGCAGTACTGCTGATGAAATTAGACAAGGCAACTTTATACGTTACAATATTACTCGTTAAGACGGACTTGTAGTTTCACTTCCGTCTTACAGCAATAATTAATTTATATGTACGAGCTATTATGACCTAAAGGGCAAGCAACCAGATTAAATGCCGGCCGGCTTCCTCTAAAGTAATTTCTTTACTCCTTCAGGATACCGATCGCAAGTCACAAGCACGGACTACAATGGACTACAGAATACTCCCCAGTCCCCAACACTGGTCCGACATTTTGGGCTCCGTGCAACGGCACGAGTACCCGCAAAGCCTCGAAACGCCTGGCTCAATTACACTTCATGGTATACCAAATTTGTGTATCTGCGCGACAATTTTTACTTCAAAAAACCCAAACACTTTTTTTGTGTTGTTTTATGGCATTATGTAGCCAGGTGAATTGTACAAATATATATCGGCGCATATCGGCAACGTCCTTTTCGAGAGTTGTGGCTGCAAGAAAATTCCAAAACGTTTAAATGCATCAGATTTGACGTGCACCGAAAGCCTCATTGTGGACCGTTTCTCCAATATGCGCCCTCTCAAAAAGCATCTTAACCAAGTGCAGTGGCGTTTCAGTTAACTTTGGAGGGAAAATGGGCGGAATTAAAACGCCGAATTACTTATCTAAATTTCAGTGGAATAGCTCAGTGCGTGGAAAATATTTTTATCGATAAGTGATAACTATTCACTATCGTATTTGTACTATTGAATAATAGTATATTTTTCATTTAATTTCCTTTCTCTTATAACAGAAAACATGAACAGAAAATCTGTTTTACAATTACATTGTTTTTCAGTTTCGAATTTCATGTCAAATCATTAGTGTTGCTTTACTTAGTAAAAGTAAATAGTAAACCTTACTTATTAAGCCGTTTTTGCCTCTTACTAATTAAGTAAAAAGTAAGTAAGCAGCAAAACGGAAAAGCAAAAAAATAAAGTAAAAGTAAAGAACTGGCCGAGGCTTCAGAAGTAAATAGTAAGTAAAAGTAAGAGGCGCGAAACAGGAATATTTTAATTAATAAAGCAGTCTTTTTACTAAGCGTCCGCAACAGATAAAAGTGACGGGCATCATCAGAATTCTGCTGAACATGCTCTTTTCCATAGGTTTGGCAGTACAGGTTTGGCAGTACAGGTTTTCTTCTGGAGCGCTAAAATTTCTGTACTGCGGACGCCTTCAACCGTTTATGTGGGCGAGTTACGTGACTACCAGGCGTATTAGCTAGTGCTGCTTCACTGCAACGGATACGGTGTAATGACTTTTGCTAATTTTTGTTAAAATATTAAGTATCTGTACTGTAACTTTACGCTGCCCAGAACCATGTAACCCTGCTTCATTGAAAAAAATTTCTGAGCACAAATCGAAATTAATCGGTGTGCACACTGTCGCATAGTACAAGCAGTTATTCTAACCGGACGTTAAGAAACTCTAACCGGACGTTTTCGACGTCAGCTACGCGATTTCGAAAGCGGAGTGAGGTCCTCCCCTAGCAGCACCCCCGCAAGCCGCACCCGTGGCGGTAACCAGTCGACCGATGATGCAGAGCGCCTACGCCGTATGGTTGAAGCGTGTATTAACGAGTGTTCTGTACACAAGGCAGTTGCTCGTTTGGCGTCGCAGGAAAGTGTTCTGAAGATCGACGCTGAAGTTTTGTCTGTTCTACACTCAAAGCATCCAGATGCACCCATGGACACTGTTTTTCCTTCACCTAGCGCCAGCGACATACCAGCGTTTACTCCTGTTACAGCCGCTGAAGTTATCAGTTCCGTTTTCAGTTTCCCTAGCGGCTCTGCAGGAGGTTTGGACGGTCTAAGAAGGATGGCGGTTTTCGGCCGATTGCTGTGGGTAACGTTCTACGAAGACTGGCAGCCAAGATTGTCGCGAAGCGGTGTGGAAAGAAAGCGATGGCTCTTTTCACTCCTGTCCAAGTTGGATGTGGCACACGCGGGGGTGCTGAAGCAGCAGTTCACGCCGTTAGAAGTTTTATTTCCGAGGAAAACGAGGGCCTTCGAGTTCTGTTTAAAATCGACTACAGAAATGCTTTCAATACAGTCCGTCGCGATGTTATGTTACAGTCTGTTCTAGAAAATTTTCCAGAATATTACCCCTTCGTTTTGAGTGCTTATGGAGCGCCGTCCGTGCTATCATGCAGCGGCAGTGATGAGGACGTGCCATCCGCCACGGGGATCCAACAAGGCGATCCGTTAGGACCACTGCTCTTCTGCCTCGTTTCCCTACTATTCTGCCTTTATTTGTCGTCGAAACTCAAGGTGTTTTTCCTGGATGACGGTGCGTTGGGAGGCACAGTTGAAGAAGTAGTAGACGATCTAACAGCAATCATCGCTGCCAGCAACGCCGCTGGACTCCAACTGAACCCTGCGAAGTGTGAGATGCTACTGATTGGTGGAAGTGCTGAAGAACGCGAGGTGGCCAAGAACAGGCTGCATTCAATTGCTCCCGGTGCGATTGTTTTGCAGCCTGAAACGGTAACGTTTCTTGGTGCACCATTAACCGATGAGGCCATGAACCACTCATTACAACAGAAAACTGCCGCGTTGAAAATTTTTACAGAGCGCTTGAAATTACTTAACGCCCACCACGGATTTTACCTCTTGCGGAACTGTCTGTCCATTCCGAAGCTCATGTATACGCTGCGTTGCAGTCCGTGCTGGAAAGCGCCAGACCTGTTGGATGAGTTCGATAGGCACATCAAGGATGCCCTAGAAGAAATCACTAATACCAAGTTGGACGGACTTGTATACACATAAGCAATGCTCCCTGTTGCCAAAGGAGGTTTGGGTGTGCGTCGAGCGAAAGCATTGGCTCCTTCGGCTTTTTTGGCTTTTATGTATTCGACTCGTCAGCTAACACTTCAGATCTTCAAAGGTAACAGCGAACAGTTGGTCAGCGCTGCGTGCGAGAATTGGAAGTTGGAGTCTGCAGGTGAAGAGTTGCCATTGGATCTAGCACGCGTTCACCAATGCGTATGGAATAACGCGGTAATACAAAGATGTTGACACCTTGTGGAGTAATGTTGGTGATGACAAAAGAGCCGAAGCACGTCTGAGAGCAGTCAGCACGAAGTACGCCGAGACCTGGCTTAACGCCATTCCCGCGAAAGTATTCGGAAACTTCCTGGATGATCAAACTTTCCGCATTTCTGTTGGCCTGTGGCTTGGCGCTAAGATCGTAGAACAGCATTCATGTGCGAGATGTGGTAAAGAGGTTGCGGAAAACGGATACCATGGGCTAGCCTGCAAGAAGTGCATCGGGAGAAGGGAACGCCATAACGGCATCAACGATATTATATTGCGAGCGCTGTGTAATGCTGGCATTGAATCATATCCGTAGCCCATTGGTTTTATGCGTGAAAATGGAAAGCGCCCGGATGGAGCCACGCGTTGGAAGTGGTACCGCGTACAGCCGTTAGTATGGGACGTTACCTGCAGAGACACGATGGCGGATTCATACATCGACGCGACCTCAAAGTGTGCTGGTGCTGCCGCCGAACTGGCTTGCCGGGAGAAGGTTGGAAAATACAAGTCGCTTACTGACGATCGCTGTAATTTTGCCGCTTTTGCAGGTGAGACTTTTGGCACTTGGTGTGAGACCGGCATTGTTACGTTAAAGGAGATTGGTAAGAAGTTGTTTTTAAGGACGGGCGAGAGTCGCTCTACATGTTTTCTGTTTCAACGTTTAAGTTTGGAGATTATGCGTGGTAATGCTATGAGTGTATTGTGCACGGTCCCTTCTCATGTTAATGGCGACAAATTTCTCATTTGATCATATTCGTTGAGCGAAGCTCGCCTTGTACATATTGAGAAATAAAGTACACAGCAGTTATTTGTTTTAGATACGGAATATGTTTAAGAAATGAATAATTATGGCAAAACTGAAAACTTTTGTTGCGTACTGCGATTTTTCGCAAAACACGAATAGTAAATACTAGTTTACTAGTGATTACTAAGTTAGTAAAAGTAAGTAAGGTTACAATAAAAAAGTAAAACGTAAGTAAAAGTAAGGAAGAAAGATTATGAAAAGTAAATAGTAAAGTAAATAGTAACGTCAATAGCCAGACGAAAAGTAAAAAGTAAGTAAAGTTTTGGGACAATAGTAAATACAACACTGCAAATCATTCAGAAGCGG
>NW_026570686.1:0-18951 GCF_019649055.1 Paramacrobiotus metropolitanus | reverse complement strand
TAAAGTCCCGCACCGTGAAATTCCGCAGAACCAGGCACCGGCATACTGTGCTGAGCCTGGTCAAAATGCGACATTTCCACAAACGGTGCGCTTGCTGATCAACAGGTTCCGGCAAGAAGTACATGTCAGGATTGCATGTAACACCATCAAATGAAAATCCATTTTTGATTACGATATAGTTCAGCTGAATATCCCTGATGGTCAGCATCGTTACCAGTACTTTCTTAATCGCGGACAAGTTTGTGAACTGGAGGTCATCGAGCAAAATGAGGCTTCTGGTGTCTGGGGTTATGACCTGATTTATGGCCCAGGTGAACTTGTATAGGTTGTGGCAGGAAACGATGAAGTAGGATAAACTTTTCGGTTGCAGTATCGAGCTATCGATGACAAGATGGCGGTTGGCGCGGCGGTCGGATAAAAGCTGATGCCACAATGTGCAGACCCTTAAGCGTATGGACAATATATAACAACACTTTACGAATAGCCATTATTAATAATCGTATAATAGTACAGTTATACGTTGTAAACCTGGAATAAAATCCATAATCTTCAAGCGCCACAACTACAGAAACCTTCAGCAGAAACAGGTTTGTGCTATCACTTACGTATCGGAGACCCGTTCTTCGGCCGTTAGTTTACCTTTTTGCTTTTGCTTGAGTGTGCACGTCTAAACTGATGAGAACATCGGCCATAACTGAATGCGCCACATCGCCGATCCATCCATCATTATCTGCGGTCAATTTACAGTAGAGTACTATTAAATTAATTAGCATGGATTTACCGCGCAACAAGCTACGTGCGTTCCTCAACTGTTTGTAGAAAATATGCAATCTATTCCGAGGATAGCGATATAATACAGACACACCGAAAATTAATCCTTGCTGAGGGACGTCGATCACAGTATCATTAAGCAGAGGTTTATCCGGAACACAGTAGATCTCGCACAGGCTTGAGTTAAGGTATCCAGATTCCATTCCGCACGCGTGTTCACATGATCGTGATGCAGCTGGGCGCAGATAAAACTGAGATATTCTCCCCTGACAGTAACATTGGCTCGGAGTGCAACATGACTGTTACCAGGAGCAAAACCTCTAGCTGGATCTGTGGACGGGGTTTCTCCGGCCTTAAACAGACACTTACGTATAGCCTTCCAGTCCAAAACATCGTAATCAAGCGAGCATTCTTGACGGGTACGGTGAATTTACGATAGTATAGTCCGCTGGTCTGGTTGAACAGCGGTGGCGCATCGAAAGCGGGATCAATCGCGACAGCAATCTGCCAGTGGTGAACCACAAAACGCTGCGGTGTGGTCTCGTGCTCCAACTGCGCAAAGAACACACCAAATCCAGTCGTTGGTGTAAGGAGTCGGGCCGGACGAAAAACGTGTGGTCCGTTCTCGGTGTTGCGCAGCGCCACTTGCAAGGCATAGCTGCCGTTCGTCCTGGCTGCCTTGTCAATTGTGTGCCCCATGTCATCGCTTACGAAGCGCTGAGCGCGGATGTGGCGTGAATGGATCCAGTCAGCGGAAGCCATTGTAGAATCAAAACTGACAAACATGAGGTCCTCATCGATGTCCTGCACGTATCCCAGCCACCATTCCCCGTTCTCGCGTTGAACCATCACCGTGTTCCCGAAGTTGATCTCGCATGGGCCGCATGTCAGGCCCCGAAATGGGTAAGATATGATGGCGTCCATCTCTGCGCAAGTGGTGGCAAGTCGTAAGGCCGTAAGCGGTAAGGATTCCCAGTTCTGATCTGAGCCAAAAATGTCCAAGACGAGATAGATGCCTTAGATGTTGTTTGCTTGCGCTTCCAGTTCACTCAGCACTGGGTAATTGATTTTGGAATGCATAACGGTTTTGAAATGTGAAGGCTCTGTTCTGTGAAAATAATGAGACAAGAATTTCAAAACTGAGAGTGTTCTCCAGCACCACGTCGAAGTTCCAAGAGCCGAGTGTCGCTTGAAGATTTGCGCCGTTCGCCCTGGGGCGGTTGGAGCGGCTGTCGTTCCCTTACGAGTTCTTCCCTCGTATGGGAACAATGCGTTCATTGCCTGTGATCACAACCAATAGAATTGCGAAATGGGCCTCGTTACATTAACGTCTACGGTAGGCGCTACTAATTAGGTGCTATTAAATACTTTAATAAAATTCGCTTTTGCAACCATTACATTACCGTCTAGGCGCTACTAATTAGGTGCTACTAAGTATTTTAGTATAATCGAGCCGTGTAATCCGGTATTTCACAATTTCTATTGGTTGTGATGTTAAATTATCACAGCCAATGAGGGCATTGTTCCCATACGAGGGAAGAACGCGTGTCCCACGTACGCGTTCTTCCCTCGTATGGTAACAGTGCAGTACTAGTAATTTGTCTGCACTGCAATAAAATATTATGAGTAGCACCTATTTAGTAGCACCTAGACATGACCTACATTGCATTACTATAACATATCAGAGCACCAAATTAGAAGCACCTAGACATAACTTACGTGACATAACCTAGAAATATTTGTAGCACCTAATTAGTAGCACCTACATATATTGCACGTGCATTGCAATAAAATATTAATAGCGTCTAATTAGTAGCACTTAGACGAAATTCGCATTGCAGACGCGAATATATTAATAGTAGCACCTAATTAGTAGCGCCTACACGGTAATGTAAATAAGCCCATTTCGCAATTTCTATTGGTTGTGATCACAGCCAATGAACGCATTGTTCCTATACGAGGGAAGAACGCGTGTCCCAAAGTAGCATTAGTGTTTTTCCTGAAACGTTTTAAGCAGCATTCGCGAGTGTCTTTCTTTCGTACTGTGAAATGGTAGTTCGAAGTTTCGATGGTTTCTGCCGAATTGTAACGAATGCAAAATGTAATGCAGAACAAATTAAATCAACACCGTAGTTTCACGGCATTTGTAAGTGGGCGATTTACACTTGCGAGCTTGGTGATATCGTGTCTCTGGTGTCCGGTACGCGTATCCAATATCCATACGAGTATTGTGAAAATGCGTATTCAATATCGATATGCGTATATGCGTACTCGATATGCGTACGCGTATCCAATATCCATACGAGTATTGTGAAAATGCGTACTCGTATTGTGAAAATGCTAAATGCTAACCTCGAAGCATATCAAGTGCACTGAGTCAAACTGCAGATTACTTTTAATTTGGCGACAGCCAATACTCATCATAATAAGTTTTGCGCTGTATGTACAAACACTAATAAAAATGGTGGAAAAACCGTAGACATTGAACAAACAGCGATACTTCTAAATGGCTTCCAATTTTTTGTCCAAACATTCAGGTATCCCCAAAATAGCAGCAGTAGCACATTTCCGCTCACGATCTCGCCATGCCACATTGTTTTGTGAAGCCAGTACGATCTTGCTTGTTAATGTGTATGAGTTCAGTTTAAACTCTTGATCCGTACTCACTGAAGACAGTGCAGAATATGAGGCAACATGCTGTGTCGCAGACGTGTCATTCTGAAAGGTCAACGCTTCAATCAACTGAATTAATTATCTTAAGCTGACCAGCCACATCACCGGATCAAAAATCATCTGCAAGGAGTACATGGTAATGCAGACATTGGCCACCCACACCGGCATCCGAATGCCCAGATAAATCATGGCCAAATACACATCCGACGGAGTCCAGCAAATAAACACACTTATCGACGTCATCGTCAACACCACGAGCGGCTTCACCTTGCGCTGTCTCCTAACAGGCCCTTCGGACTTCCGAGCGACATACTGAGCGTAGCGCAGCGGTTTTGCTGTCGTCTCGATACTGTCACCGCCACTACCCGGTTTCATGCTAGCAGTACGAGTAGTATTCTGGCTGGACCCGGGATTCGTATCCTGGTTATCCACGCGTTTGTTTCTCCAGCGCTTCGCCATGATGTAGATGTAAACGACCATGATGAGAATCAGCGGCATAAAACGATGCAGGACAATATCGGCGCGCCGCCAGGCCAGTATCCTCCTGCGCCGGGCTGGCATCCGTTCTGTTTTCCCGGCGGAGCGTAATAGAAAAATTCCAGGAGGAAGATAGGAAACTGCACAACATGGACGTACGCCACCACGCTTAAACATAATAAGACCGCCAACTTTATATTGTGGCGCTGCCGGTACGACACTGGATATGTGATGGCCCATAAACGGTTAACAGCGATCAGAACATGCACCAATACCGGAATCTGGCTGATGACAAACTGGATATACATATATGTGACGCATAATTCCTGTCCGCCGGGATATACTCCGTTGAGACTGTTGAGCAGGGCGATCGGGCGCGCGGCCATTACCGGAATGTTGCCAATACAGATAGCGATAAGGTAGATGGTGAAGGAGGTCACCCGCATCCACGGGGTGAGCTGCAGCAGTAGCACCGCGATATTAAGAATGCAGGATACGCACAACGTGGATGTGGTCACCATGAGCACCGGTGTCCATCCTGGTGTAGGTGCCCTGACAGTAAAGTTGGCTACCGGTGCGCTGTCATTGGTTGCATTCCAAACGTTCATTGTCTAGTACTCTGCGCTAGGTTAATTTTCCGCAACAGTCTGTATATCGTATATCGTGCCAACAGACCAGCCGTGGAAAGCGCCTTGTAATGTTCTTCATCCGCTTGGCATGTGTACGTGACGATTCCCGCATCCGGTCCGGCTGCCGCGTTTAATTTGTATCAATTCACCGAACACTTGCGGAAGCAGTGCAAGACAATATCCCACCATGCAAAGCCGGCAGGTGGTTATTGAAAACAGCACAGGGTAAAATCTGTTAGAGTAACAGTTTGTCAACACGAATTATCGGGGCTGAATGTGATCGCTGCAGCGTACGCTGAGGGCAACCTGTCACGTTCGCAAGTTACAATCAAAAAAGGGGACTGAGCTGACGAGTAACAAAAGCAGTGCAGAGAATTTACTACGAATTTAACATTGCTTAGCTTTGCTAACTGGTCTTTCCCCATTTGCTTGTGTTCGGGCGAATGCTGTCCTACGCGGTACAAACCTAAATCTCTTGGCAGAAGCCAGGCGCGGATATCTGTGTTTTAATTGGTCGGCAAATCTCTTCAGATGCATATTAAATTCATACGTACTGTATATACTCGTATCGACCGCAGTTATTTAATCAACTTTGTCTTTATTTGTGAGTGGCTTTTCTTTGGATTTGATGTAAAAATGCTTGCTTTTCAGGTGGAAATTGCCTAATGCGTCGGCGTTATTATTAACGCCAGTGAATTAGCAGGGCATTTCGGAAATGAAACATTAACAAGATGAAAGCCAGGTTGCTCTTGCTCCTCAACAATGTGGCAGAACTTTATTATCAAAATACTGTGCAAAAACAGTCGGATTACTTACGGGTAGTAATTAATATGGCCTTGACCTTTCCGTGTAATTAGTCTACCAAGAAAACCGTAAATATTTGATGAGTGAACTATCTGGCACGTGTTTGTATTAGTTCTTGTATATCGTTACAAGCGTGGTCAGTTTGCATTTCGGAAAATAACGTGTTAATTGGTTACTGCGAAGGAATTATGCTGAAAGTATGGATGCTGCTGCAGTATACAGTACTTGCAAACATCATTGGAAGTATGCTCCAAGAGCTTTTTAACTCAAATTGCCAGTTGAGCGCTTCCGGAGGTTTAGAAGAGATGAAAGGTCACCAAAGCAGCTAAGAAATTTTGCGATTTCCAGTCCAAGAAGAGAAATTTAAAAATTCAAAATGCAAGTGGCTCAGTTTATTGGACACATAGATTGGCCCGTATGTAGGATCAACAGTTGAAACAGACTGGTCAACTTCTGTTAAATCAGCAGTTTATAGTACTGTATGTGCCCTAACGACAAGCTAGTAAGGAACTGACTTACAACATGGTCAATCAGTTAGGCAACGTTATTTTTGCTTTTTTTTCACTACAAGTGTGCCATTTGTAACCTAACACATAACGCCGTCTGGTGCGCTAAATGGGTATAAATGGGTATACGGGTCTGACATTCATGTAATTACCGTGCCAGAACTGATAACAACAGTCGACAAGCATAATTTTTCTGTGTATCAAAATATGTAGAAAAAGTTTTGTAAAAAACTGGAAAAATGCGTAGGCAGTCATGAGCAAAAACATATTCCAGCGCAAATTTAACTAAGCGTACTTCCGTTAGCAGCCAAAATGCCGGTCAAGGCGGTGGCGATTTGTAGTGCCGCCGCTTGGCATTCGGAGGTACTGTCGTTATTTGTCACCACAGCCTGGATTCGCACCATGGATTTGTACAGATTTACGACGTTGGACAGCCAGGGTTGCGAGTCGTAGTTGTCATTCTGGTGAGCCTGACCGGCTTGTACCAAATTAGTCAAGGCTGCTCCCAGCTTTTGTAGGATAAATTGATATTTGGCTGCAAAAGACCAATTAGGTAAATCAGTTTGCTGCAGTAAAACGCGGTTTAATAAAAGTATGTGCTGTCCACTTATATTAAATAAAAAAATTTATTCTGCCATGCAAAATTGCCCAGAGTGGCGCTGCGATCGATGAGTGAAATTAAATATCCACAAGACACCGGTAAGGAAATATCAATGATTAATTTTAGACTGTTTAATTACCTTCGCCGGTAAGGGAATCACATGCCCCGGGGATAATGTCGCTGGCATGCCCCAACCCGAGCTGAATGTCGTTGGACAGGCTCGTTGCCAGCTGCAGACAAGCCGGTCCCGTAATATCGGCGTTATTTGCCAGACCCAGGAGCTGGAGGTTGTCGCGATTCAGAGCCAATAAACCACTAAGGAAAAGCCCGGAGCTGTTATTAATGGGGACGTTGGGGTTGGATTTGGCCACGTTGTTCACTTCCACTTCCGACACAGATAAATCCGCCAATAACTGTTGATACAGAGCTGCAAACATAAGTAAATCGAACATTTAGAGAAAATTTAGAAAATATGTCTAAACCAAAAACTAACCCACCTTCGCCAGTTAAATTAGGATACGTTTTCGGTGCTGCGTTACATGTTGCTGAACTACCAGACCCGGATTGAGCAGACACGCTGGCCACAATCGCTGCTACTATAAAGAAACTGCTTGCAATCATGGTTTTAACTATTAGCACGTTTGTGGTCAGAAATATAAATCAATGTTCGAAAAAAGCCGTTAATTTTATGCAGTTGCTTATTGTTGGCTGACTTTTATTGTGCTCTAGTTTACGTCTGGGCTCAGCTGCGGTTAGATGATCCGCGCTAATGGTTTATGATGACACTTGTTACTTGATAGTTTATTGAAGTGCATGAAGTAACTGAAGCACGTTGACCACTTGCGAAACCAGCCACCGGCGGCGAATGTCTCCGTAAGAAGCAGAGCAATAATATCACAGGTATCCAAGCTATGACAGTTGCACAACCATTCATTCAGTCTTTTATTTTATAATTATGTATCTGTATACATGTCTTACAATGATTTACTGACGTGAGGTGTACTTCGCAGAGACCTTTACTGCTTGATGACTGCGCAGTTTAATACAGTACGTAATATACTCTACTGTAGTTAATTTGCATGTTTGTTGACCGGAAATGCATCGAAAACCAAGGCCGACTAGGGAAAATTACTAATGTTACTGTTATGGGCGATGTAATTTTTTTAATTTAAAACGCCAGTGGAAAAGTTAAGCCTTTAAGCCAGTTGACGATGAAGCAATAGCATAACCTTACATGGCACGTTTCCCTGCTGATAGAATTCTACAGAAACTTTCGCATTATGTAATTAGTGATTATACTGTAATTAAAGCAACGTCTTAGTGGTTTATGGTCTTATACATGCTATTAACTGATTGTTAACAACTTGTATTAAACGTGCAATATGTAAAATGAAACGACTCAGGACTATCGGAGCTCCATCTTACAAGACGAATTCAATATTACAATATTAGTATGCATCAATTTCTAATAATGTTATCTCCATCAAGTCAGCTGCTCCACAGCAGTTACATTTCCGGTTTCAGCATTTCACGTAATAACTATCGCTAGCACAATAAACACATGTTTTTCCCTTATTTATTTTTTTGCAGATAATGATCGGCTTTTCGGAGCCGAAATACCAAAAGGTACATGCTCCTGATTTAAACTCATAATCCGACTGATTTCATGCATTTTTGAAAGAGTTACATAATATCACCACACTTATTTAAATAACTGTTATAGTGTCAGTAACATCATCGTGATAAAGTTGCAGAATACAGGAGAATTAAGTCCAGAAAACTCGTGGTAAATGCACCGATATCATCACAATACAAAGTTTGTTCTCTAACTAATCGAGCTTCCATTGGCCTGCAGGATGCCCTTCAATGCGTCAGCGATCTGCTTAGCAGCCGCTTGGCATTCGTAGCTCTGGTCGTTGTTGTTGGCGGCAGCTGTCACACGCTGCATGGACTTATACAGGTTGACGACGACCGACAGCCATTGTCCCTGATTCGCGTCGTTCTGGTGGGCCTGGCCAGCTGTGGTCAGACTTTGGAGAGCGGCTCCAAGTTTTTGCAGCACATACTGATTTTTGGCTGCAAAACGAAATCGTTTAAGAATGCACTAACGCGCTCACGTACATAATAACATTCTTTTTTAGCATTAAGATGCTTATTATTTATGTTGTGCTCGTTTTTTACTAATTTTTAGTAACACTTAAGAAGGTTTATGTTTGTTTAATCCTTTTTGCAAATTAATGAAAATTCTTTGCACAATCACAGCAGGATGTCATCACAACGTATGGTACCTTCGCCAGTGAGAGAATCACACGAGCCCGGAATGATATCGGTGGCGTGAGCCTGCACGTTCTTAATATCCCCGCCAAGACCCTGGATCAAGGTTAAGCAGTCAGCACCCGAAACAGTGCCTCCATTGGTCAGCGCCTGCAGCTTAAGGTTGTCGCGGTTAACAGCCAACAGAACTTGGAGGAAAAAGTTAGAGCTGCCGGCGACGGGCACATTGACGATGGTCACACCGGCATTCTGCTTGGCAATGCCGTTAACTTCCACTTCGGAGAGGGCCAAATCCGCCAACAACTGCTTGTACAGATCTACAAAACTGGGCGGTGTTTAAAACTGTTAAACATACAAATTAACTTAGCACGTAAACACCACACTGCATGCTCGTAAAAGCTTATCCCGTAATTTTTTTCGCATCGAACTTGGAGCGACACAGCGACACCTACAAATTCAAGTTAAATACGTACTGTGTCCTGCGAAAGAAATTACCGGACGGGGTAGTAGCCATGCAGGGCTTTTTCAACACAAGCAAAGACTTTATACTTACAGAGCCCAAGAAAATAAAAAAGGCAGCGCGCAAACGTACCTTCGCCAGTTAGGCTATAGACCTTCGGTGCCGCATTACACGTTGCACTTGAAGAAGTCGAAGAAGGAGTTGCTGCAGGAGTAGCTGCAGGAGTTGCTGCGGGAGTTGCTGCAGGAGTTGCTGCAGGAGTAGCAGCAGGAGTTGCTGCAGGAGTCGCAGCTGGAGTTGCAGCCGGAGTCGCAGCAGGAGTCGCAGCTGGCGTTGCAGCTGGCGTTGCAGCGGGCGTTGCAGCGGGCGTAGCAGCGGGCGTTGCAGCGGGCGTTGCAGCAGGCGTTGCAGCAGGCGTAGCAGCAGGAGTTGCAGCAGGAGTTGCAGCAGGAGTTGGCATAGGAGTTGCAGAAGGTGTACCGTAGGAACCATAGGCTTGGGCTTGAACGTAGCCACTGCTCAAAACTGTTAATGCTGCTACAAAAAGGATCACCGCCATGATAGCTATTTTTTTGTATGTCTCTACTGGAGTAAAAAAACTTATTTTCAAAAGCGATGTATTGCTTACCCGGTATGTATCGAATTCTTATATAGCGAAGCGTTGAGTGTCGTTAACAAGTTTTCGGGCGGTCCGCGGTGAAGGGTCACGGTTTGTGGTCTGATAAATGACTACACGTATGTAGAGCGTTGAACATGTTACATGTGCAATACCCGCCATCAACGAAATATTAAAATTAATTAATAAGGTCATGTTGCCGCATACGTATGGCTACTTCGAAAAACATTAAGGTCAAGCACCTCAAGGTACAACAATCTGTGATATCAAATGACTGCATTGAGGTGCACATTGGTTGATTGATTGCAGCAAAAAGACATCCTTGTCTGTAAGTACCGAAGCGCTTGTATGTTAGAAGCGTAACAGCGGCGTCTGAATCTTCGTACTCTACCACAGACATACCGTATTTGCCGTGTCATTGTGCATGTTACTATGCCGGCGACAGTAATATTTTTTAACCACGAAACCACCTATCAAAAAAACCCAGACGAATACGCGGTAATTCTCATGCGCCCTGAAGCCTTTTTGGGCCTTTTTGTTTGTGCAGCGTGTTCGATATACGGAACGTAAACAAAATTCCATCACTACCTAAGCTATCGAGGCCAAAGTTGTCATTTGTCGGCGCCACCGCGTCAACGACAGTTACGCGCCGCTAATGAAGTAAGAAGTTGTTTGTGGTACATACGGGGTCAGTCGATGCTACATTATGGAAACCTCGGTATAAAATGATTAAAGACCTCATGCAATAAATTTTCTTCCACGCGGTAGCATAATCGAGCGGTTGGTGTACCACGAAAGCGGCACTCTTGTCGTGTTTTGGTGTATAATAATCCTGTAACCGCAGTTATTGTAGAAACGACTTCCAACTTTCCAGTCAAAAGTATATCAGATTATTAGTTCGATGGAAATAATTTGGTGACGTTCTTAAATCAGGTGCCCTGTTGGCATTTTGTTTTTGGAAAACTTTATATACCCGTTGCTCCACTTGAGCATTTCTCACATTCAAATAAGCTACTACTGTTAGCAAGCATTTTGTTATATCGAGCATGTCTCATCGAGAAATCATTTGCACAACGTGGCACTATTGCTGAAATTGGCCTACGTTAGTTATGAAGTGCATTGATAATTAGTTCCCTCCAGGCAACAAAAAATTCAACTGTTGGGTGCAGTAGCAACCGACTTTTCCGTAAACAAACTCTTCGGCACAACTTGTGCGGACTGCTACAGTAAAGAAAATTTCACTGCAGCCTCGCTCCGGCCTGTCAAAGCCCGCTAACGCGCATTTTGCTTGTAAACCTATGTTCATTTTGTTAGTATAAGGGCTGTTGTCGATAAAACTGAGAATTTTGTTAGTTCTCAATTGGCATTCCGCGAAAAAAAAAGTACCACAACAGACATAGGCGAATCCATATCCTGGATTTGCCATAAGTTCTTTGCGCTACATTTTTAATTTTGCTTTGAATATTCTACCACTGCCTTCATCTTAGAGAGCCTTTATTTACGTATCTTACATTTGTGAAAAGAAATCTGTTGACTGTGGAGGCACAATATGGATGACAGCCGCTTGTCATAGATAGTTGTATGTGTTATGACGCATGGTTGCACGGTAGCACACGTAATAAACAATACCATTGACCTCTAATAATCCATCATGGAAACACACGCGATATTAGTCATGCTGCTAGATGCTTCGCCAAGTATCTGGTTTTGTTATAACTGCGAAGTCAACACTTAAAAGAGGTTTTCAATAATTGGAACAGAAAAATCAGCGGGATTTTGAGAAAAGTTGTTGCGAAATGGCGTTAATTGGGCAACCTCCGGCAAGTAACTAATAGGCAGTTATAGACTTGAAATATTACTGTAGTTTATCATTAGCGGCTATTACCACAAAATCAGTTTACAGTTAGGTTTAAAATTAGCGTTGATGTGCACGCATGACGGCAACTGTCCGGGAGGAAGCTCAAAATACAGTCAGTTTACACGCTCACTTCTAAAAATAAAACAGAAAGCATTAAATTTACCAAAAAAAACATTTCTGTAATGCATTCTTAATACGGAATTGTGCCAAAACTGTAGTAGTAATAGCTAAAGAAGTCGTTAAAGGAGTTACCATCACGAATCACGATCGATGCGCTGCAATAAGCACAGCCTTGTGAGCGCTGCTGTTCCTTTTTAGTAGTCTTAAGAAATAGGAGGCACACATAGGAGTCAAATACGCACATAGGAGTCAATTTAACAAATCAATACGCGCGCATGCAGCTGACGACCTGCTCGAGTAGCCAAGAGGATCGAAATCATAAAACCAAAGAAGCACTGTTTTTTGGAAACACTGGGATGTCCAGTATCCATTTTCGTTTTGGAATATCACACTGGAATTGTATGCGGTCGCTCGTATGGTGTGTTGTATATTACTTCAGTCCATACGAGGACTGTTGGGTGCCATGAACATACCCTGCACGACGAGATCCAACTTGGTGCAGTTATGCCACTTCTAAAGAAAGGTCAGCATGCGCTGTTGCTCATTTCCATTCCATTTTTGAAGCGTTAGGTCTCTTTAGTGTTCGAGTTTTTAAAATTCTGCGGAAGCAACAATTAAATAGCATGCAAGAATGTTATAGGCAGGCTTTAATTCTGTCGAAGGTATAGCTATTCGAAATGCCGCACAATGTCCACACCCGAAAGAAACGGAATCTCGTGTAACAGTGGCGCACCTCCACCTCATTGTCTCATACATGCGGATTATTTCGAGAAATTATTTTAGTCTCAAACTGATCAGCCACATTAACGGATCAAAAATCATTTGCAGATTGTACAATATGGTGATTGCGCTGAATCCCCACACAGGCAGCCGAAATCCCAAGAACAACGAACTCCAGTAAACGTCCGCCGGCATCCAGCAGAAAAACACCGAAATCGCGGTAGATGTCAGAACGACAAAGGGCTTTACTTGGCGCTTTCTGACGCAGGACGCTACCCCTTCCTGGTTTCTTGCACCTGGGGTGCTGTCCACCAAGTGATCGAGAGCGACAACAATTCTCTGGGGATAAATTAACCGTTTCCTCTTCCACCGTAGAATAACGATATAGAAGTAGATACCGATAACCAGAATGAGCGGTATAAAGCGGTGTACGACGATATCCACAGCTCTCCACTGCATCAGCACACCGGCCGCTAGTTGACACACTGTGCGGCGTTCCGGTGGATTGTAGTAGAAAAACTCCAACAAGAACATGGGAAACTGAACGACATGAACGTAGACCAGAACAGACAAACATAACGAGCATGTCTTTTTGCGACGATTAAGGTAGTTGTCGCGGTACGACGGGGAACAGTTGATCATCCGCAGGCGATCTACAGCGATGAGGACGTGCAGCAAGACCGGCACTTGGCTGACGACGAACTGCACGTAATTGTACAGGACACACACCAAATAACCGCCTGGGAAGATCCCGTTGACAGCAGCCATGAGGCCCAACGGAAGAATGATAATGACGTACACAATGTGCCCAAGAGATATGGCTATCAGGTAGAGCGTGAAAGAGGTGATGCGCGTACGCGGTAGGAGTTGTATCAGCAGCATACTCAGGTTCAAGACGAAGGAAATGCAAGAGATGGTGGCTATCGTAATTAGCAACGGGGTCCAGCCGCGATAGGCCGTTAGCGAACGGGTTATGTTGAAGATGCTAATGTTTGCGGGATTCAATAAAGTTGTAGAGTTGGTGGCTGCGTTCATCCTGGCTAGACGGAATTCAGGTAGGTGAACAACGCGTCGGCAGTTAAATTTTCCTGGCCGTGCACGAGTTCATTACTCTGTTTAAATTGTCAGGATCAAATCGGTCCAGAAAGAGGATTTTCCGCGGCTTTTATGGTGCTGATATCTAACAGTAAACTCTATACACTCTGTTCAAATGTTGTCTCTACTCTGTACTCTGGAGAAAAAAGTATGGAGTATGGCTGTGTTTCAGACTGACAGAAAATGATTAATCAATCTTCTGAGATGTGGCTGATGCGCTTATACACGTGACCTTTTACGTAACATCCAGAATCTCAAGAAGAAGGAGTACATATTTAATACGCGAGACATACTTAATACCGTGAAATCCAAATTAAACACTCCTTCTAAATACCTGTCCACTGATGGTGAAATGACTAAATGTCTGCCAGACGTTTGGGGATTAAGGCAATACAGACTCTGTATGTTTTCATTTTCTTGTTATATAGCATTTCGCTGATGTTCTTATTTGATTAGTTGCCACTGTTAATGTTTTTTGGTACAGTATTAAACCGGCTTGTTATAGAAGATACAAATACCTACTTAAAATAGCTACAGATGCAAACCAGCAGGGTGTGATATTGCTATACAGTACCGCTTTCTCTTGCACGAGCCTTTTCTGTACCATTAGCTAAAATTAAAAACGTCATTATGTTCTATCGTTGCAGAAGACAGCCTGCGGTACTGGAAAGTGGAAACCAGCATCCTCATCATCACAAGACGAAAAATTAGGTCAAATAATAGTTAATGTGACAATCGGCTCTCATACATTTTAGACAAGACAAGACAAGACAACTTTATTCCCCCAGATTTCTTCTGGCAGGGGCACACCATGCCTTGTGCCGTATGATTAACTTAATTAACATTCAAATATCAAAACCGCAATCAAAGTTAAGCACTTCCAAAACAAAGGTAAAAACAGACATACGTAATAATAGTAAAACAGACGAAAGATAAACAAGATTTATGCAGACTTGTACAAGAATATGGGCTATATATATTCGGTTGTGTCAATCAGAATTGACATTCAGGCTGTGAGGAGGCAACAGTAACATCTCACCGCTAAATACTTTGCGACTGTCTTTCAGGATCTGCTTAAAAAAATTACTTAAACAGAAGAACAGCGTTTTATCGTTTTCCGTCGGTGGATCCCTTCTCTGTAACAACTTCTGCATCGTTTCCACTATCCCGCCATCGGGTATGGCTAGCTCCATGACGGCTAGGCGCTCCTTCAGTTTTTCTCTGTGTGGGGAATATGCCAGGCATTCGTTCAGAGCATGCAGTTCGTCCTCCACTATCTCACAGAACTTGCATATCCGCTCCTCCCTCAACAAGCCGTTCCATCTTCCTGTCTCCACGGCAAGGTGGTGGTTTGCAGTCAACATCTTTATCCAGTTTTCGCTGATCGTTATGGACATGGTTTTTAGGAGCTGGACTTCTCTGCTTTCCGGTAGACACTGAAACAAAAACAGCAGCCTGCTGCTCCTGGCAGCATTATTATGTATCGAGTTTAGCATATTCAAACGAAACTGTTTCTCAAGCTTGGTTATTATATTTGCTGAGTTCATTTTGGATAACTGTTCTCTAACATCTTGGACGCTGTTTAGTAAGTTAACTTTGCTGTCTACCGGCATTTCTTTAACTGCATTTCTTATCCAACATCGAGATCTGTTTCTACCCACCAAGATGCTTTCTTCAAGTGCTGCTCGTAAAAGTGTGCCTGTTGGCCTGACTGACCTTTTCGATAAAACGTATCTGTTGTCTTATTTGCCTCAAACTTAATGGTGACAGATTCAAAAGGTACTGAATCGCCTCTGTGTTCGTCGTGCTCCTTAGATTGAAAACTCGTTTGGCAAATGCGATCTGTCTTTTGTCCGCTTCGCTTTTTTTCCCGCATAACTCCGGACCCGTAAGCCACTACGCTTCCCACCAGTGCTTCGAAAATCGTGGTCGCCGTTTTCCACGTAAATCCGCCTTTTAGCCCTGATAATTTTTTTATTGCCATGTTGTATCCCGTCTTTATTTTTTCTGTTAGATGTTCCGCTGATTTTTTAAGGTCACAGTGTTCGTTCAGCACAAAGCCTAAGTATCGAAACTCGCCAACTTGTTCTAATTTTCGACCATCGATTACAATATTACATAAAAACTCTTTTCTCATAGCACCTTTTGACACCATACAAAACGACTTATTGTAGTTTATTATCAGCTCGTATTCTGCTGAAAACTGGCTTAGTCGACTTGCTGAAGTCAACAGCTTCTTTTCGCTCTCGCTTATCAAAACTATATCATCAGCGAACTTCAAGAGATATACAGAAAGATTTCCAAGTTTAATACTTGTCGCACGCCCGTCGCTCACATACTTCGTTAAAAGGTCAACGTATATATCGAATAACATTCCGGAAGATGGATCACCCTGCCTTACACCTTTTTCTAACGGAAAAAACTGCGAAAACCCATTATTCCATTTTACTCGGTTTTGTGCACTGCTATACATGTTTTTCAAAAAGTGCAGCATTTTTGACGACATTCCTAATTCACTCAAAGGTTCCCACAGTTTTTGGTGGCAAACTGTGTCGAAAGCACTCGTAAAATCAATAAATGCGAGAAAAACCGGCTTTTTCTGGAAAGCATACTTCTCACAAATAGTGTGCAATATAAATATTTGATCACATGTACTCCTGCCTTCTCGAAACCCACCCTGGTCATCTTCGATGTGCGCCCACATTTCAATTCGCTTCGCTAGGATTGATGACAACAAACGCATTGGCAATGGCTCAACAACTACTGGTCGACAGTTTTCCGGCCGATGTGGTCTTCCTGGTTTTGGCACTGGTGTCAATGTGCCGTTCAACCATTCTTGTGGAATAATTCCCGTATCAAATACATGATTAAAAGTACGTGTTAGGATTTCAAGAAACTGGACGTTCTTACACATCTGTTTGAATGTTTCAGTTTGCAGCGGAAACGAACCGCTACTGCTGGTCGCAGCTACTTTTTTTACAACTCTTTCGATCTCAACAACAGTAATGGCTGAGTCCAATACTGGTATTGCAGGGGAAAGGTTACACGGTCGTTGTACGGTTATCGCTCTAACATATGAAGCTTGTTGCCTAAAGTAGTCGTAAAGGTCGCTTAAGCTGAGGGAGCTAGCAGGGCCGCAGTTGTTTTCGTCGCTTCTAAACCCTAAAACTTGCCAGAACATCTTTGGGTTCTCGCGTTGCATCGTTTTCACTCTGTCCCAATACAGTTCTTCATACATGGCATTGTACTGTATTACTTTTTTACGGAATCGACTTCTTACCGACCAAAAAACATCCCGGTTTTCTTCAGTGCTTTTCGCATTCATGTTTTTCCAGCACTGAATTTTAAAACTTTTAAGCTCGGAAATCTCACTTTGCTGTGCCTGAAGCTCCGGTGTAAAGGGATCAAATGGTATTCGCTCTTTCCTAAGGTGCGCCCGTACGTATTCAACCACACTGTCAAACGCGTTTATGGTGTTCTCATTACTGTACTGAAGGTGATTGTCTCTGAATAATGGGCACAGTACTTTTTCGGTGTTGTGTGTTCGAAAAAGAGGCTTTTCACCATACTTTCTGCTGCTATCCTGGTTTGACCTTGCGATGTCCATGTTTAACGAAATTTTTAGCGGTAAATGATCCGAAAAATCAAGGTTTTCTAAAATATCAAATTTTAAAACCTTGTTCACTGTTTGCTGAAAAACTATCATATAGTCTACTACCGATTGACCGTTATACTGTACGCATGTGAATTTTGATGGGAAAGATTTCCCAAAAAATTGCAAACCGTTAACCGGTGTCATGCCATTAACACTACAAAATTCTATAAGTTTTTTCCCTCGTGCTTTTGGTCGACTCAACTGGACATCAACGTTTTTTAAACTGACGTGCTCCACACTTCCTGGTTCTTCATCCAAACTCGCATCTTCTTTCCATACTTTTGGCTCTAAGTTTCTTATGCGTGCATTAAAATCCCCGCATAACAAAACATATCCATCAGTTTTTGCACGCTGAACAATTTCGGTAATTTGCTCGAACATTTCCTTATCATTAACATTTACTACGGAGTTACACGGTGGTAGGTACGTACACACTACGATAAGGTTTTCGTTTACAGAAACTTTGATCTTTACCGTTAATAAATCACAGCATGGTTCTCGCTCGTCGATCACGTTCGCTTTGAATGTATTTCTTACGTACACTGCAATACCGCCTCCGGCAAACGTCGTTCGCACTTTGGACACCGTGTGATAGCCAGGAACGTGTTTTAATTCGTACTCATCTTTCAAATGTGTTTCAACAAGCACTATCACATCAAATTTTATGATAAATTCGGTAAACTCTTTGCCGAATAAACTGAACACTCGCTTAAGGCCGTTAACGTTAAGATAGGCCAGCGATAACTGCGTCTTCACGTTTTCGATGGTGCACATATCAATGTCGTTACCACTCTCTTCCGTTGACACAATAGGTAGCCCGACAAATTTTCCGTTAATATCGCGCTGCTCCGTTAAGTTCAGCCGATCGTTAAGTTCAAATTCCGATTGACGCTATCTGTGTTCAGCATTAGTATCATTAGTACAGAGTGACCCCGATTGACGCTCTAATGATTCAGCTTGTGGAGCAGTGGCATGTTTTGTGCAGTTACTAGCGCGCAATTTATATAGCTGTCTATCTAACAAATTGGCCGTCCCTTCTGTGTCATTTTTGCTTACGTAAGTATTTCTTAGTTTGCGCTCAGTTTGCTTTTCTGTTGTCACAGTATCAAACCGGATACAAAAGTGCTCTTTCGTTTGCCAGGTGCAGAACTTTGACCTACAAACATTTTCGCTCGTACTTCGTTTATATATTCTGTTTTCCATAGAATTCTCAGGAAAATTTTTTATCGCAGAGGTTTCATTTCGGTTACACACACAATTAGTATCCGGGTCATTCGTTTTCAAAATCAGTTTTTTGAGAAGCTACGAATTTTAAGAACTTTGCTAACTTTTGCTTTTGTCTCATGGTAAACGGGACATCGCTTATGGTCAAACGCGTGGTGTCGGTTTTCTTCTGTTTGCTTTCCTGAATTGACACACTTGATACATTTCGAAGTATCATTCCAACTGCACTCACAGTTTTCAAACATGTGCGACTGATTACAATATCCACATAGTGTTGGGAAAGTGCATGTTTCCTTCCGGTGTCCGTAACGACAACAGTTTCCGCACTGAATTACATGAACATGTTCTTCAACTGGACATAATTCAAAATCAATTGTAACCTTTCCCCTTTTCAACAAATAATCCGCGGCGCTACTGCTTGTTTCAATTACAACATTTCAGCTTGTCGCTTCGTTTAGTGATTTCGGC